>NC_091345.1:23216230-23274184 GCF_038502225.1 Cherax quadricarinatus
TTAGAGATCTTGTACAAGGTGCACAAATTTTCAAGAATCTCATTACAGAATTCACCTCCATTATCTGTTACTAGGGACTTAGGTGTGGTATGCCTGCAGATAATGCGTTCTTTAAACGCTTTAGCTACTGTCTCGGCAGTCTTATCTGCAATAGGAACTAACTCACAATATCTGGTGAAATGGTCTACCATAACACACAGATGTTTGTTACCTTGGAGGGAACATTGGAAATTAGTTAACAAATCTAGCGCAACTCTTTCCCAAGGTTCGCTAGTGGTTGGATATACTTGGATTGGATTAGGGCCATTAGCATTACCTTTATGTTGCATGCAGACACTACATTTCTTAACTTACTCAGAAATATCAGTTGCCATACGAGGCCAAAAGTATTTCAATCTGGCTTGTTTTACTGAACGATCCATACCAGGGTGTGCAACACCTGATACATCATGAACTAGCTGTAAGGATACATTCACTAGTGACTGTGGAATTACTAACTGGTATACTGTTCTGCTAGGAGTACCCAACTCGGCTGTTCGATACAGTAATTCTTGGTTCATGACAAAGTCACTGATGGGTGCTGGTGGCTTCACAGTCAGAATAAGATCTTCCTGGAGCAGGAATCGAATCACACCAGACCACATGGGATCTGTTCGTTGAGCAATCTTTACATCTTCAGCACTAAATGGAGGGTCTGCAGTTACTATACTAACATGTCGCGATAAGGCATCTGCGACTACATTTGACTTGCCAGGTAAATGCTCAAAGGTGGGATTGAACTCTTGGATAGTCAAGGTCCATCTGGCTAACCTTCCAGTAGGTTGTTTGTTCTGGAATAAAGGTATCAGTGGAGCATGGTCTGTCAAGACATGAACAGAGTACTGATAAATAATGTCTCAGAAGTGCTTTAAAGACCATACTATTGCTAAAGCTTCTTGCTCAGTTACTGTATAATTACGTTCAGCCTTCGTAAGGACTCGGCTAGCAAATGCAACTGCGTTGTACTTGCCATCGGTCTTCTGAGCTAGTACGGCGCCTATGCCAATTGAACTAGCATCAGTTGTCAGATAGAAGGGCTTAGAAAAATCTGGAAATTTCAAAATTGGAGCAGATGTTAGCTTTTCTTTTAGAGTTTGGAATGCTCTTTCTTGACGGAAGGTCCAAACAAAAGGAGCATCTTTCTTAAGCAACTCAGTTAGAGGAGCAGCTATGGAAGAAAAATTGGCAATGAAAGATCTATAAAAACCTGCTAAGCCCACAAAGGATCTTACGGCATCAGCAGTTTTGGGTGTTGGAAAATTTAGTACTGCAGTTACTTTACTTTGGTCAGTCGTAACCCCTCTAGGAGTGACTACGTGACCAAGAAACTTAATTTCTGATCTGAAAAATTGACATTTAGACAGTTTGATCTTTAAATTGGCTTCTTCAAGCTTACCAAGTACTACATCAAGTCTTTTCAAGTGTGTATCCACGTCTTTAGACATGACGATTACGTCATCTAAGTACACCATAAGTGCATTACTTATGAGACCTCTAAAGATATTAGTCATGAGCCTTGAGAACGTGATAGGGGAAGATCGTAATCCAAACGCCATACGGAGGAAGTGATAATGACCTGTAGGAGTGGAGAATGCAGTTAGCTCTTGGCTGTTCTCGTGAAGAGGGACTTGCCAAAACCCTTGTAACAAATCCAGGGTTGAAAAGACTTTGTTATCTCCGATGTTACGTGAAAGATCACCCAGTACAGGAAGTGGGAAGCGATCTGGAATGGTTTTCGCATTTAACTTCCTAAAGTCAATTACTGGGCGCCAAGTACCATCCTTCTTAGGTACTAGGATCAAGGGTGCATTCCAAGGTGAATTGCTAGGTGCAATAACTCCATCATCAAACATTCGATTGATCAATTCTTCTGCGACAGCAACTTGTGAATGAGGCATTCTGTATGCAGGTATGTAGATAGGTCTAGTACCAGGTTCAAGTGGAATACGATGGGACAATAAGTTCGTTATACCCATCTTCTCACCTGGTAAAGCAATGGCTTTACGACGTTTGTTCAACAGAGTCAACAAACGCTTGACTTCATCTGGGAAGTCAGTGGGAGCTAAGTCTTTCTCCTCAACTGGTGGAACAGATTGATCCAGTGAAGTGGATGAGGTCTCCCCGGCAGAAATAGCACCGACCCACTGGTCAGGTGACAACTCATCCTCTACCTGAACAGGGTAAGGATAGTGAACAAGGTCAACAAGATTGGTATTTGCTCTGAGGCGAACACTGTGACCAGAAGTGTTGGCTAGGAAGAAATGGATCTTACTATCTCTTACAACATGTAAGGATGGTTCAACAAATAGGCCTTTTACTTTGCAAGAATCACTGTCAACTAGGACGTTATCACCATCTGGAACACTAGGAACAACAACAGACACTCTAGTGAGGGCACTAGCTGCGACAGAAACGTCTTTCTGCAGACGGCATGTGACATCAACAAGAGATGGCATTACTAGTTGCAAGTACAGTGGACCCCCGCATAGCGAACGCCTTGCATAGCGAACAATCCGCATAGCGAACGCTTTGTTTGCCAAAATTTTGCCCCGCATAGTGGACAAAAACCCGCTCAGCGACCTTCGTCCGAGACGCGTCCAATGTGCGGCCTCAGCCAGCCTCACATGTGCCGCCCGTCCCATTGTTTACCAGCCAGCCTCCGCGGTAACATTCAAGCATACACTCGGAATATTTCGTATTATTACAGTGTTTTCGGTGCTGTTTCTGGAAAATAAGTGACCATGGGCCCCAAGAAAGCTTCTAGTGCCAACCCTGTGGTAAAAAGGGTGAGAATTAGTATGGAAATTAAGAAAGATTTTGAAGGGTTTGGGGCTAACCCTGAGAAGCCTATGCCAGTTGTGGAATCCATTGTGCCTACTTCAAAAATTAAGGAAATGTGTGCACAGTGGGTTGAACTGCAAACCTTTATGGATGAAAATCACCCTGACACAGCTGTTGCAAGCCGTGCTGGTGACTATTTCAATGACAATGTTATGGCCCATTTTAGACAAATCGTAAAGGAACGGGAGGTACAGAGCTCTATGGACAGATTTGTTGTGCGACAGAGGTCCAGTGACTCTGAAGCTGGTCCTAGTGGCATTAAAAGAAGAAGGGAAGTAACCCCGGAAAAGGACTTGCTACCTCAAGTCCTAATGGAAGGGGATTCCCCTTCTAAACACTAACACTCTCTCTCCCCTCCTCCCATCCCATCAATCATCACCAGATCTTCAATAAAAGTAAGTGTCATGTAATTGTGCATGCCTTTTTCAGTTTGTGTGTACTAAAATTAACATTTTTTTGTGGTAAAAAAAATTTTTTTTCATACTTTTGGGTGTCTTGCACGGATTAATTTTATTTCCATTATTTCTTATGGGGAAAATTAATTCGCATAGCGAACATTTCGCATAACGACCAGCCCTCTTGCACGGATTAAGTTCGCTATGCGGGGGTCCACTGTAATTGTTTTCCGACAAGGCGTCCCCTGTGGAGAAACTACTACTAGAACTAGCAGACATTGCAGGGATAGGCTCAGCACTCAAGGTAGTCAGAGCGTCCTCGGACACTTGAGGTAACTGGACACTATCTTGCAAGTCTGAAGTTGCAGGAACACAGACAGAAGTGACAGGATCATCAGTGCCTGACCGCTTGGGTACGCTACTGGAAAATGCACTGGCCTGTAAGGACTTAATTCGAGTGTCATACTCTGCGGCAGTATGGCAGATCTCGGATCCAAGCTGGTAACCCCAGAATGGAACGATCAAGTCGTCAATTTGGGCATGCCATCGGTACGGGTCGAGCACAATGAGTAAGTCTCGCATGGAAGCAAAGCCCAGCAGAAGGTCACCAGGGAAAGTAATCTGGTCGACAACAAGGAAGGAAGCAGTGAAGTCTCTACCTTGGATAGAAAAAGTTAGGGAAGCCCGACCTCGGACACGCAGGTGAGAACCAGCTACTCCACTAAGGGAGGACACATGAGTCGGTTCTACGAGAAGGACATGTCGTAACTGCTTATCCTTAAACAAACTTGCGCACCAGAGTCCATGAACAAATGAACGGGTGCATTATGAACAGGTGCTTGCACTATAGGGCCTATGGTTGCATTGGAAGTTATGTGCAAACAAAAAGGTGGATTGTCATCAGAAAAGACTTGTTCCACTTCATCCCCAAAATCATCTATGTCAGAGACATGTGAAGCAACATCATCAGCAGGATTGTCATTCTCGAGACTGCTTAAGGCTTCCAAGGAATTGTGAACGGGAATAGTGTACTCATTTTCACCTACTGTCACCATGGGACGGTTTGACTGGGGCGCTCGAATTCCCCCAAATTGGAAGAATGAGCCTGGTTCTGGTTAGTTTGAGAATTGGAAGAATAAGCCTGGTTCTGGTTATTTTGAGAACCACGATATCTGTTTCCTCTACGGGTTCTGCGGTTGGAATGGCCACAGAAAGACCTAGAGTACTGAAGGTTATAGAGAGCATTGCACTCAGATGTGTCATGTCCATGTATTCTATGATAAGTACAGTAGGGAAGATCTGGGTACTCATCATCAGTACGACGTCTCTTAGGGTAACTATCAGGACAATTAATTGCAATATGGCCACGGAAACCACAGTTGTAACAAGTCCGCCGACTATGGTTACTGAATGTACTATGAATACTACGAGGTTTATAACGACTCTGTACACTGGTTCTTGGTGACCTCTGAGATGGTTGACGACCACGATTTGTCTCTGTGGCGCAAACAAGAGGTGGTGCAGACTGAGGCATAGGTGTGAAATTACTTTTAATACATGGGAAAGTACCCTGGGGGCACAAGGAACATACATGATTTAAGGCTGTAAGTGGTTCCATCGTCACAGTTGGAGGATGAGCCTCATAAGCACACACAGAAGCAGGCGGCATTAGTTCTTTGATTGCTCCAAAAGCTGCTATTTTAGCAAACGGTTCTGTGAATGGTTTAACCTCTTCAGGGAGAAAAGCTGATGACTGGACAGCATTGATAAATGATGATAAAAGTTTGTCTAATCTAACAGCAAATGCACTCAACGATTCATTACTCATGGGTGTAGCATTCACTAGTTCCCTAAGAACGACATATGGATCAGCTGTTTTTACTGGGACAAGGAAAGAACGAATCAGTTCCTCATATTGTGACCACTTAGTAAGATTCCTGAAGTCACGCATATCAAGAAGATCAACAACGTGAACAGCAGCAGGGGATCAATGAAGAGCTTCTTTAGCAAGTCTGATAAGACTTTCCTCTGAAGGAGGACCTTCAACTAGAGCACCAGCACGAGAACGAATGGCCGCAAACCATGCTTCAAGACTATGTACATGGCCATTGAATAAAGGTAACGCATCAAGGGAATCACGAGTATAACTATAGTATCTCGGTGTCTGGGTCGGTCTGTCAGTCGCTAAGGAATTGTGAGGACTGATGACAGGAGCAGCAGTAGCCTGAGAGGTCTGAGTGTCAACATTCACTAAAGTATCACTTGACGGTATGTGAGACATAATGGCAAAGTTGCACAAGAACAAATAAGGCAAAAATAATGAACAATAAAAATGATACAAAATGCTAGAATTGAAATAAAAGAGATGCAACTAATTCTGCAGAAGTAATAAAAAATGTCTAAGATACACTGCAAGAGGAAGGACAACTCAATGTAAAGGACTATTGGCCAAGAAAAAAAAATTACATTGAAATATACAAGTAAAAATATTACTAGAGACTGAATTAAATGCAAAATGAGCTGTCTTTACTCTTGCTAATAAAGGAATTAATTAATAAAATTTGAATTGAATGTAAAAAGTATAAAATAAAATTACTAAATTGTTAACTGGGAAATTTAAGTATTTTCTAAGAATGCATAAAAATATCAATAAAAGAAAATAATTCACTGCAGAACAAGTGCAACAAAATAAGGTGTAGAAATAATCACTGCAATAATAAAGTGTCACTGGGAAAACTCAGGTTAAATAATGAAATAAAAATATGAAGAAAAACTGATTGAACACTTTAACTCTTAATTGTAAATTAGACAAAACAATTTACTCAGAGTAAAGAAAACACTTTACGTTAAAAGTAATTGAAATTGCATCAAGAGTGAATTTGTTCAAAGAAATATAAAAATATGAATAAAAATAAAACAAAGGAACAAAACGGGAAGTGTAACACTTAGTGGCAGGGCACACAACACTTAATCACGTATTCATTATTTTAGTATATTCTTACAACAAAATCTTGCTGTGACTGATACGACAAAAATTTGCTGGCAAAAATAATGGTACACAGTCTGCGAAAAAATTAGAGGAATGAGACACTGCTGGCATACGAAAAAAGACACACACAGAAATAAATGGATAATTTGGTATACTGGGGTGAATATCACTGCATGAAATACAATGACAATTACTGGAGAATACAACGCTGAAAGAATACACGATAAAAAAATGAATCACTTCACACAGAGCGACTGACTGGTACACTACACAATAATACTTACTACAGACAGAGAGTAGCATAAAAAAAACACAGATAAAAATATAAGATGAGCGAAAACACTGAAAAATATGGCAAAAATAACGAGTCAAAGAAACACTGAGTCTACACTGAAAACACAAGGTTTAGAGTACACAAGAAATTCACTATAAATGTCTCACACACGCAAATGTCTTTAAATGCAAGAAAAGTCTCTAAACAGAAAATTATCACTGAAGTCTGTAGTAGTCGACGGTGATGACTGGTGATGAGGAAGGTTGTCCTGCGCGGTGATGACGCCGACACTCACACTGTCGTCATGAAGAAATGCGCTTTCTCAGTGAACTCGCATAATTGGCTTTATCGTTGGCGCTCAGCTACATCTCTTGACCAATTATGTGAGCCAAAACAGTATTAGGACCCGGTACAAGGGTGCAAACAACCACAGGTAGATGAGGTGGGTGGCTGGTGGTGGGTGGTTGGTGGTGGGTGGTGTGAGTAGAATGGTGGTGGGTGTGACTCTCGCTGGTGCTCTGGCGCACACTCCACTCTACCCATGAAGGTGGCTTGATAAGCCACTCTATGCCACAGGAATGGTGAAAAACACTCTTAGCATCCAAGCACAAAGCGATATAGACAATACTTCAGAGGAACTTGGCTTACTTCTTACTGCGTGGCTTACTTCTCTCTCTCAGCTGGGTTAGAAGCTGGGTTGGCTGACTGGCTTAACCCACGAGAATGGCTGACTGGAAGACGTGTAACGATGCACACAGCACGGAGGAGCAGGTGGATGACAGGAGACAGGCTGGATGATAGGCTGACTGGCGTTCACTTCCACAGTCTGGCTTACTGACTGGCTTAATTGCAAAATCCGGGTCAACCCCTCGGAGATTGAAGCAATTAGCACACGAACTAAGCCAGGAAGCTTGAAACGGCTGCAACAGGCTTGCAGGCTGGAGGTGGTGAGTGAGGGGAGCGAGTAGCTGGAGTGGGTGAGACGGTTCACCTTTGACCCGCCGGCTACTCACAAACAGTCTTCTAACGTCCTGAATTACCCGTAAAAACTTAAATCCACTCTCCACACCGGTGCCACCATTTATCATGTGGGAGTTCGATACGTGGATAGGGTAAAGTAATACTCACGTAGGCTGGTAGTACGTATAATTACAGATAATGTGGGGAGCGCCCAACAGCCTGCCTATCTCCTTGCTCACTCTCGTATAACTGACTGGCCGCCCACAGTACCCATATGTGAGGGGGGTCTTTGAATACTGCTGTGGTCAGCACAATATGAATACAGACAGTGACTCAGGCAGAGACAGTTGGTAGTGAGTCAACTACTGGTACACTGGTTACTGGTAACTGGTTACTACTACTGAGAATTGTAGTGATGTTTGTATTGTAGTGATGTTTGTATTGTAGTGATGTTTGTATTGTAGTGATGTTTGTATTGTAGTGATGTTTGTATTGTAGTGATGTTTGTATTGTAGTGATGTTTGTATTGTAGTGATGTTTGTAGTGTAGTGATGTCTGTATTGTAGTGATGTTTGTATTGTAGTGATGTTTGTATTGTAGTGATGTTTGTATTGTAGTGATGTTTGTATTGTAGTGATGTTTGTAGTGTAGTGATGTCTGTAGTGTAGTGATGTCTGTAGTGTAGTGATGTTTGTAGTGTTTGCCTGGAGAGAGTTCCGGGGGTCAACGCCCCCGCGGCCCGGTCTGTGACCAGGCTGTGTAGTGATGTTTGTAGTGAAGTGATGTTTGTAGTGAAGTGATGTTTGTAGTGTAGTGATGTAGTGTAGTGGTGTTTGTAGTGTAGTGGTGTTTGTAGTGTAGTGGTGTTTGTAGTGTAGTGATATTTGTAGTGTAGTGATATTTGTAGTGGTGATTGCACATATGGCTCTTCCTTACTCCTACCAGGTATTATTTCTCCCTGCTCAGTGCACGAGGTCATGGCATCCCTTTTATCTTCAACATGTAGTAACTCTACCTTCACCACCTAACATGTGCTCCACGACTGTCCATTATGATCACCACAACACACACACAAAAGGATAAAGAATAATACCCTACCTGAAGTTTGCCTGGAGAGGGTTTCGGGGGCCAGCGCCCCCGCGGCTTAGTCTGAGACCAGGTCTCATAGTGGATCAGGGTCTGATCAACCAGGCTGTTACTGCTGGCCGCACGCAAGCTGACGCATGAACCACAGCCCGGTTGGTCAGGTACTGACCAACTGGGCTGTGTTCGAATACACAAATGAAGTGCATATACCAAATTAAAACTAATTACGATGTTTCGGTCCTACTTAGACCGACTTGGTCACAGTCATACCGATACGTCGTCATAATTTTCATTCATGTATGTGAGAGTTATTTTTCACACACACACAGTCAACTAAATATTTTTTTTATATAAAGAGTAAATAAATAAATAAATATAATATATAATGTACAGTGGACTCTCGACTAACGCTATTAATCCGTTCCTGAGAGCTCATCGTTAGTGAAAATTATCGTTAGTCAAGTTAATTTTCCCCATAAGAAATAATGGAAATCAAATTAATCCGTGAAGGACACCCCAAAGTATAAAAAAAAAAATTGTTTTTACCACATGAAATATTAATTTTAATACACACAAACTGAAGAAGACATGCACAGTTACATGACACTTACCTTTATTGAAGATCTGGTGATGATTGTTGGGATGGGAGGAGGGGAGAGTGTTGATGGTCTTAGTGTTTAGAAGGGGAATCCCCTTCCATTAGGACTTGAGGTGGCAAGTCCTTTTCCGGGGTTACTTCCCTTCCCTTTAAATCTCTCAAACCAACCTTTGCTGGCCTTAAATTCACTCACATCACCACTAGTTGCTTGCATTTTTTTCATTAAATCGTCATGCAACGTCCTAGCCTTTTCACATATGATCGCTTGAGAGATGCTATCTCCTGCTATCTGTTTTTCATTTATCCACACCAATAACAGTCTCTCAACATCTTCGAGTACTTGCGATCTCAGTTTCAAAAACATAGTTGCACCTTTGGCAAGAACAGCTTCCTTGATTGCCGTTTTCTTGGCCACAATAGTAGCGATGGTTGATTGGGGTTTTGTGTACAACCTGGCCAGCTCGGAGACACGCACTCCACTTTCATACTTAGCAATGATCTCTTTCTTCATATCCATAGTAATTCTCACCCTTTTTGCTGTAGGGTTGGCACTAGAAGATTTCTTGGGGCCCATGGTGACTTATTTTGCAGGTGCAATCACTAAAAAGGCTGTGATAACATGAAATGTTCCGATTGTATGCTTGGAAGCGACCGCGGTGGCTGGCTGGCTTGTAAACACTGGCCAGAAGTGGACACGTCTGACGGAACAAATAGTGTTGGTCGAATTTTTTAGCGCTAGTTGAGGCAAAAATTTTGCGTTAAAATGTATTGCTAGTCGGATTTATCGTTAATCGATGCCATCGTTGGTTGAGGGTCCACTGTACTATGTATAAACACTACACTAGTTCTAGTCTTGATAATATGCACAGTAGACTTGAAAAACATGGTGGATACATTCCTAAAAATGGTGTGTTATATGAAATCATGTTAAATGAACTGAAGAACATGTGGGAAAAGAGGGGCCATGGTCATGTCACTTTGGAAAAACAAACTTTTTTTTTTTGTCTTCATAATTCGTCAGAATGAAGTTTACCATTCCTTACATTGTGGCTATTACAAGCAGTCTTGGCTACCACCACATTACTTGCCAACAGTGAAATATTGCCACATTTACAATTTGCAAAACATTCTGACTAGATTTATACAAAATTAGATTTTTTCAGCACATGACGGTAGGTGTGGAAGGTCAGAGTTTGCTGTTGCACTTATAATAAGATTAGTGAGGGGTCTTTAGAGAATAATGAAGGCAACTGATGGATCTCTTGTTTAAACATTTCAGAATAAGGCAGATAGTGAAGAAAAGAAAGCTTCACTTACACCTGTAGCTGAAGAAGCAGTGGAGGATGTAGGGGATCAATCATCAAACTCTCAACTTTCCACAATACCAGAAGTATCTGGAGCCTCCTCAGGAAAGCAGGACTCTACTAACTCCACTACTGACACAGAGATGAGCCAGGACAAAGAAGAGAAACAGATTGCAGACTCAAGTGGGACAACACAGGAAGAAGCATTTAAAGAAGAATTGGTCCTATCTAATGATAAGCCACAAGAGGATGGAGAGAAACTGCAGGTGCCTGTAGTAAGTCTTGCTCCTCTCTTGTGCCCTACTACTTGCCCTCAACTGAGCCCCAGATCAAAAGTAGAGAAACTGTCACAGAAGCACACTCCCTTAGTTAACAAAGTCTACCATAGGCCCTGTTTTACCCCATACCTGACACCTGAACTGCACTGTAAAACTGGATATGTTAACACATCATTACCTAGAAGACTAGTACCAGGGCTGGGGTGTATGACAAGCAGGAGGAGTGGGGGATGGGTCCATCAAGTTGAGATGGGACAGAATGGGCATAGTGCCCACATGTTTGATCACTCCTGTTTCTCTAGAAGCCCTAGCTTGTGGCCTCCTTCACAGGTTGACACACCAGGACAGGTAAGAGACTCCCTTGTGTGCAAATCTCCCTCCTCTCTTGTAGTGGAAAATTCATCCTCGGTATTACAGCTGAACTAGTGAGTAATCTTTTAGTAACTTCTGTATTTCTGGTTTCATGGGTAAAATAAAAGTAATGTAACTTTTGACTCCTTGTTCTCTCTGGAGCACCCTCATTGATTCACAACTTGCCTTAGGATTTTTCCCTGATATTACAGTAGCCTTCATGCGATCAGTGACTTGAAGGAATTCTAGTCATGTATGATGACACTTGCTGTGTTGTAACTAAAACACACAGCACTTGCTGTGTTGTAACTAAAACATGCATACTATTTGCTGTGTGGTACTAAGGAATGAGAATGTGAGGCATATTGACCACTTGAGCAACATGCAAATGGCAAGTGTGTCAAAGAAATAAACCAGCAAAAGTATAAGTAAAGAACAATAAGAAGTTAGGTAAACAGAAAATATTATATAATAAGAGATTGTAGGAAATGTAGACTTAGAAGTAGTGTTATACTGCTGTACACAAATAACCCGAACTTAGGAGAAAGAAACTTGCGACAACGTTTTGGTCCGACTTGGACCATTAGCTAGTCACACTAGTTACTAATAACTAGTTAATGGTTCAAGTCTGACTGAAACATCGTCGTAAGTTTTTCTCCTATGCGTGAGTTATTTGTGTATTGATCTGTTCATGGTATTGTGCCTTTTTATTTGTTTTACTACTGTGTCCACCACCAAGTACTGTACAGTGGTACCTTGAGTTTCGAACAGCTCCCAACTCAAACAGTTATGTAAGTGTTTTTGTAAGTGCTTTTGTAAGTGTATTTTTGGGGGTCTGAAACTGACTAATCTAATTTACATTATTCCTTATGGCAACAAATTCATTCGCTATTGGCACTTGAACAGCATTCTGGAACAAATTGAGTTTGTAACTCGAGGTACCACTGTAGTTAAAATATATAGTGGTAGTCATTATTGTCGCACAGAATGCTGTAGTTATTTATTAATCTTCAGTATCTTAACTAGAGTACTGTATATTTTTTCTTTTTAACCTTGGTGCCTCTTACTAAGACAGGGTGACCCAAAAAATGAAATATATTCACCATTATTCATTCAAGCACTGTCTTGCCATAAACATGCTGGCATCACAGTTCTAATAACTCTCCAACCTGTAACCTCTCTACCCCTCATTCAGCAGGCACTGTACTGCCCACCACCACCCCTCCTTCAGCAAGCATTGTACTACCCACCATAACCACCCCTCCTTCAGCATGCAGGCACTGTACTACCCATCACTACCCCTCCTTCAGTCTACAGGAATTCTACTTACCATCTTCAAGACTTGGGTCTAATTGGTTTTCCCCGAATCCTTTTGTGTATGTTCCCTTGTTCACACTTAAAAAGCACCTCTATTAAAAACCACTTGTCTCCTATTTCTTCTATCTAACATGCTCATAAAAGCCTGCTGGATGCTCAAGCTCTTAAAATTTAAAGTCTCCTTTAACCCCCCCCCCTCCCATCCTCCATTCTTTGGATGACCTCTATCTCTCCTCTGATCCACCCTAGATATATACACCCTTTTTGTTATTCTGCATCTTATTTTCATGCCCAAACCACCTCAGGTATCCCTGTTTAGTCCTCTGAATTATGCCCTTAATACCCCACACCATCTTTTAATGTTTACATTCCAAATTTTCTGCATACTATTCACCACACCTTGTTCTCAAACATGGCATCTCAGTTGCCTTTAGCCTTCTCCTTGCTGCAATGTTCAAAACCCATGCTTCACACCCATATAAAAATGTTGTACTGCAGTTATTCTGTATATTTAGTAGTTACTACTGTTTTTCCCAGAATCTTTGTTTTCTTGTATCTTTTACTAGTGTACTGTAATTTCTGAATATTTAGCATAGAATCATTAGTTAAGTTTACTTAGATTATGCTCTATAATGTAGCATGGATATGAGTGAAATCAGCTTTATATGTACATCTTTCCTTCTTTTGATCATTAAAAAACTTTAGCTTTAAGAAAAAAGAACATTGTTTCTTTTGCTAAAACAATTCCAAAATGTGTTCAGGAAAACCTGTTAACTGGACTTTAGGAGGTAGGAAGTACAGTATCTATTCTCTAAAGGTTTGGGAATGTTGCTGTTTGGGTGGTTATTTGAATTGTGATGTCTACTCTTCTGGCAAGACAGCTGTTCAGTGAATGATGGTGGCTGTGCTTTTTTCTTTGAGTCACTTTTTATATGTGGGCAATAGATGATATGATAGTTGCTGGAGTTCACTTGATAAATGACCAGGACTTGAGGTGTTAGCAAGAATAATGTTCACAACCTGGTTTTGTAGTAGTCGCATTGGATGTTATCTACAATTATAGTGTTAATGAAAACATCTGGTGATGCTTTGAGTAATGTGCATTATTAATTTATTAATTTACTAGAGGAATCTTGAGGTTTCCAATTGTTGGCAGTGTTAAACAACCATTTGTGTGGCCTTTATGGTTCCTTCAATAAAACACCACATGCTTTCATCTTCAGTATTGTATATTTCAGTAATACTGAAATACACTTGTCACATTACACTGGTGATATAGATCAGCCGAGGGAGCATGTACATGTAAAATACAGCCTCTCCTCACTTAGCAGCATACACCTTTACCAACGCCTCGGACTTACGATAGGCTCTGACCAGTATTTATGCTTGAATAATGTATATTAGAGCTGATGTCCTCTATTCTGTTCATTTCAATATACAGTACACTACTGTATAAACATTTAAAAATATACCAGAAATATTATAAATGGTGCAAAGGTGACATTAAAACAATATCAAAGATTGTTGACATAAACCCACTACCATTATAGTATGCTTCTCACTTAGCGACGAATTCGTTTAATGACATGGTCTTAGGAACGGAACTCTGTCATTAAATGAGGAGAGGGTGTAGCGAGTTGCAGGGGTAGCTTTAGGCAGGCTCGCTTGTTTGCTTGTCAGAGCTGACTGGAAGTACATTACAAAAATGAGGGGTTATGTAACGATTTGTCTTCAGACATTCACTTTAAAATAAGTAAGTTTTTACCACATTGGTCTTTTCCCATCAAGGTAATGATCCCCTCCAAAAAAGAAAACTCATTCTCCATTGTTCTTTCAATAGCTGTATTGCCAGAAGTGTGTGAGCATCATAGATCAGATAATAGGATGATTAACCCAGTAATAATTTTGTATTCCCAAACTTTTAGCATGCAGTACATTTTGTATAACGCCAGGATTACATTCCCGTAAAATGCCGTGTAATGTAGAATAGTGTCGTGTGAGGTGTTAACCCTGAGTTCAAGACTTCAAGATAATTATACAGTATCTTTCAGATGTAACACACTGTCTTGAATGTCTAAAAGTAATCATACTATGACCACTTTATTATAAAAATTGTAGTTACATAAAGATAATTTCAGAACGATGTATACTCAACACCCTCAACGGACAGCCCTCGGCCCCGTGTTCTGCTCAACTCTGGCATTCCATCTCATTCTATGTCTTCCCACCAGCTGAGTAGTCCAGATGACAACACCTCATCTCTGAAGAATGAAGAAGAAAATGGTAGCAACGTTTATCTTAAGGTAATACAAATAAATCCTTTTCTAAATTTATCACATTACTGTCATACCAATCATCTAAAGCTCAGCATATAGTAAATACATGTATAAACACCCCACAGGATCAGAATCTTACATAATGTATTAAAAAGACTGTTAAACACATGCATTCGCAACTTTTACCCATTCGTAGACAACATGGGTTTAGAGCAGGTTGCTCCTGCCTCTTACGGTTGCTAGATAACTACAACTTGGGTTACATACACTTGAAGACGAGCAAAAAAGCTGACATAGTACGTTACACACATTTTGCCAGAGCCTTCAATGTGTCATTGCTGTGTATTGACACAAACTGGCTACAAGTGTCATCACTGTGTAAGACATGCAACAAAAATAAGAGGTTCGGTAAAGAAAAAAGAGAACACCTAATTATTTTGAAAACAGATATAATAGGCCAGATAGTAATATTAGATTAATAATTATATGGGGAGTGGAACAGAATTCTTCCTCCGTAAGCCAAGTGTGTCGTAAGAGGCGACTAAAATGCCGGGAGCAAGGGGCTAGTAACCCCTTCTCCTGTATATATTACTAAATGTAAAAGGAGAAACTTTCGTTTTTCCTTTTGGGCCACCCCGCCTTGGTGGGATACGGCCGGTGTGTTGAAAGAAAGAAAGAAAATTGTATTATGATAAATTAGAATTGATCAATGACATTATGATTTATCAATGTTTACACAACAGCCACTTAGAAGGCATGACCACCTAGAAGGAATGATACCTTCCCTTTTAAGTGTAGTGAATATAGATAAGAGTAAGTCGATGAAGGTATCAAACGAGTTAGGTAAGGAAAAATTGGATATCAGATTGGAAGGAATATGGAAGAAGTGAATGTGTTCAGATATTTGGGAGTGGACTTGTCAGTGGATGGATATATGAAGGATGAGGTAAACCATACAGTTGATGATCGAAAAAGGTGGGTGATACATTGAGGTATCTCTGGAGACAAAGAACATTACCCATGGAGGCAAAGAAGGGAATATATGAGAGTATAGTGGTACCATATAGGTAGTAGGTTGGTAGACAGCAACCGCCCAGGGAGGTACTACCGTCCTGCCAAGTGAGTGTAAAACGAAAGCCTGTAATTGTTTTACATGATGGTAGGATTGCTGGTGTCCTTTTTTCTGTCTCATGAACATGCAAGATTTCAGGTACGTCTTGCTACTTCTACTTACACTTAGGTCACACTACACATACATGTACAAGCACATATATACACACCCCTCTGGGTTTTCTTCTATTTTCTTTCTAGTTCTTATTCTTGTTTATTTCCTCTTATCTCCATGGGGAAGTGGAACAGAATTCTTCCTCCGTAAGCCATGCGTGTTGTAAGAGGCAACTAAAATGCCGGGAGCAAGGGGCTAGTAACCTCTTCTCCTGTATATATTACTAAATGTAAAAGGAGAAACTTTCGTTTTTCCTTTTGGGCCACCCCGCCTCGGTGGGATACGGCCGGTGTGTTGAAAGAAGAAGATAGTGGTACCATCACTTATACGGGTGTGGAGCATGGGTTGTGAATGTTCAGCATGAAAAGGGCTGTAGGCAGTGGAGATGTCATGTCTAAGGGCAAATGTGTGGCATAAATATTATGCAGAGAATTCGTAGTGTGGAAATTAGGAGAAGGTGCGGAGTTATTAAATGCATTATTCACAGGGCTGAGGAGGGTTCGTCGAGGTGGTTTGCTCATTTAGAGAGAATGGAGCAAAATAGGATGGCTTGGAGGGTGTATAAATCTGTAGTGGAGGGAAGGAGGGGTAGGGATTGTCCTAGGAAAGGATGGAAGGAGGAGGGTAAAAGAGGTTTTGTGTACAAGGGGCTTGGACATACAGCAGGCATTTATGAGCACGTTAGATAGGAGTGGAGACAAATGTTTTTTGGGACTTGACGAGCTGTTGGAGTGTGAGCAAGGTAATATTTTGCAAAGGGATTCAGGGAAAACAGAGTCCTGGAGGTGGGAAGTACAGTGACTACACTCTAAGAGAAGGGTTTGAGATATTTGCTGTTTAGAGTGACATCTAAATTGTTGTATTTTCATGCCTCTGGCAAGACAATGATAGTGTAAATGATGGTGAAAGTGTTTCTTTTTCATATCACCCTGCCTCAGGTCATCCTGCCAGTGTGTTAAAAAAAAAAAAATAGAATTACCAGGAGACATTGTTTTGAAGAGGAAACATGACAATGTCAGTGTTGTACATTGGTTGTGTATTGTATTGGAGAGCTGCTTAGAGCTGGTATTTTTAAATGTCTTCTTGGCTAGTGCTCAGACAGTCAATACCCAGACTTGGTAGAGACTGGGTGTGTGAGCAGACAACTTACATTACTCTTGCAATAAAGCCAGAAGCAATCACCTTGAAGTATTATTTCACAGTTGTCACTTGAGAGAACCCACTTCACACCTCCCATGACAACAAGGTTCTGCATATTTTTCCTAATAAGCTGGACTGTGGTCCATGCATTATACAGTGAGCCACAAGCATCAATAGTCTAATTGAATGGGTAATCCACTAGGCTGCCTCTTCAGAGACCATATCACAAGTGATGATACTGACAACAATCATTAAACAAATTACATATAATTTTATAATAGGCTAAAGTACTGTACTATACTGTACTGTACTTTACACACTGGAGTACTGTATTTGCTTTATGCAGTATATTTACCTTACAGTGGACTATATTTTTTACCTCACAGTAGAGGACAGTACAATATTTACTTTTTAGTGGATAGTATTTATATTTTCACATGTAATTTGCAGTATTACTGTATATTAAACATTGTTGAGAGTGCTCGAGGCTTGGTTGATAACATCATCTGCTCACACACTGAGTCACGGGTTAAATGTTGTTGCATGTTTTCTTACACCTGCTGTCACTCACTGTTCACCTAGCAGTAAAGTATGGTAGGTACCTTGGTGTTAACTGTTGTGGGCGGCATCCTGGGGGACGAGGTTAACCTAAGTTGCCAGAAATGCTCGGTGTATAGCCAGTGATGTCAATTAGGTGTATCACTTGTATTATGTACTTTTAGAAATAAATAAATATTATTTTTATTATTTTTATTTTATATTTTATTATTTTGTATTTGATTTTATATTTAATTTTATATTATTATTATTATTTGTGTGATGTGTGCTGATAGAACTGAAGTACCACAACCAGCACTTACCACAATATAACCATCATGTATTATATTGTAGGGAGTGTTTGTGGCCTGTGTACTGGTAGAACTGTGGCAACACAACTACTTCTTGCCACTTCTACCTTTGGCAATCATCTACTACTTCGTCAAAAAAATTGGTGAGTACAAATTGCAATTTGTCTTAAAATTATAGATATTGAAAATGTTATAATATTAAAGACATACTAATGAAGGAAAACCTGTGAAGCAAGTTTTTTCGTAGACAAACTTACTCCTGATTATTTTAATCCTTACTAGGTCAAACTTTATTGCTAGTTAATTTTAAGCTTTTATAACTTGCATAAAAATGATCCATTATAATTTGTCACACACATCCTAGTTATACATGCTAGAACTATAGTTAAGTTTTTTAAGGACTAAGTCAGCCTGAAATGCTTGACATAACTGTGGGCTTTCACCATGGATTACACAACAGTGTATGATGCTTCACCCACAGTGACTTTATTTTACCTGATAAAATCACCTGCCCAGGTGGGTGTGTTTGTGACACAGCATACTGCCAGGTGGGTGTGTTTGTGAAACAACATACAACCAGGTGGGTGTGTTTGTGGCATATACAGCCAGGTGGGTGTGTTTGTGACAGCATACAGCCAGGTGGGTGTGTTTGTGATACATCATACAGCCAGGTGGTATGAGTTTGTGACAGCATACACCTAGGTGGGTGTGACACAGCATACACCCAGGTGGGTGTGAGGGTGTTACATTACTTACATAAGTGTTGAGGAGAGGATTGCAATAGTAATATGAGTGATCAAGGCAGTGTTAGAGTGCTCATGCACATATTCAAGGCAGCCATTACATTACTTTAGACAAATTGATTGGAACAATATGACAGGAAACCTTGAGTCTAGTGACTTTCTTGATACGGTTCAGGATTGCTTTTTAGAACAGGTTGTGACAGAACCAACTAGAGGAAACAATCTGCTTGACTTGGTTCTTGCCAACAAAGATTCACTAATTAATAATCTTGAGGTTAATGATGAGCTTGGAGAAAGTGATCACAAATCACTTAGTTTCAATATATCATGGAATTACCCAGATAACTTCAATCAAATCTCTGTCCCAGATTTTTGCTTGGCCGACTTCATGGGACTGAAAAATTACTTGGGTGGGCTAAACTGGGATGTCCTGACTATGGGTCATGTAGGTGATCTTGGTTGCCAATATGACGTTTTTCAGAGCATAGTTCTAGCTGCCCAGACAACTTTTGTTCCGAGTAGGGAAATTAGATCTAACAAAAATGATCCCAAATGGATGAACAATAGATTAAAACATCTCATTGGTCAAAAGAGAGGCATATATAGGCATATCAAAAGAGGGGACGGGCAGTTAAGAAATCAATATATTCAATTAAAGAGAGAAATAAAAAAAAGTAATAAGAAAAGCAAAAAGGGATTATGAGGCTAAGGTCACAAGGGATTCAAAGACTAACCTAAAAGGGTTCTTTCAGGTATACAGAAGTAAGATTAGGGACAAGATTGGCCCACTTAAGAGTAACTCTGGTCAGATCACCGACAGTGATAAGGATATGTGTGAAATTCTAAATACCTACTTCCTCTCAGTTTTCACCCAGGAAAATACTAGCGATATTCCTGAAATAATAGATTACGTAGAACAGGATGATAATAAACTATGTACGATTGCGGTAACTAGTGACATGGTCCTCAGACAAATAGAGAAACTAAAACCTAACAAATCCCCAGGTCCTGATGAACTGTTTGCAAGGGTGTTAAAGGAATGTAAAGAGGAACTTAGCATACCTTTGGCTAATCTTTTTAACATATCACTACAAACTGGCATAGTGCCTGAGAAGTGGAAGGTGGCAAATGTAATACAGTGGACCCCCGCATACCGTCGGCATCACATAACGTTTAATCCGCATACCGCTCGCTTTTATTGCAAAAATTTTGCCTCTCATACCGCTCAAAAACCCGCTCACCGCTGTTCGTCCGAGACACGTCCAATGTGCGCCCTTAGCCAGCCTCACATGTGCCGCCGGTGGCATTGTTTACCAGCCAGCCTCCGCGGTAACATCCAAGCATACAATCGGAACATTTCGTATTATTACAGTGTTTTTGGTGATTTTATCTGCAAAATAAGTGACCATGGGCCCCAAGAAAGCTTCTAGTGCCAACCCTACAGCAATAAGGGTGAGAATTACTATAGAGATGAAGAAAGAGATCATTGATAAGTATGAAAGTGGAGTGCGTGTCGCCGACCTGGCCAGGTTGTACAAGAAACCCAAATCAACCATCGCTACTATTGTGGGCAACAGAAAGGCAATCAAGGAAGCTGTTCTTGCCAAAGGTTTAACCCTTTCAGGGTCCGTCCCGTAGATCTACGGCTTTACGTTCAGGGTCCAAACCGTAGATCTACGCCATGAGCTCAGCTCACTCTGATAAACTGTGAGTGGTACATTTGGGCCTAGATATGAGAGAATACATCTATGTGGTATGTGTGCACCACATAAAACAGATCCTGCAGCGCACTGTGTATAATGAGAGAAAAAAAATGAAATCATGATTTTTCGATTAAAACAGCAACTTTGCAGTGTTTTTTCGTATGTTTTTTATAGTTGTATTTGCGATTTCTTGGTCTCATTTGATAGAATGGAAGACATATTACAGAAATAGAGATGATTTTGATTGGTTTTAGCTTTGGAAATGGCTTGAAACTGAGCTCAAAGTAGCGGAAATGTTAAATTTTTGCCGATATTCAAGAGTAAACAAACGACCTCACACGTCTAATACACATCAGCTGGTGGGTCTAATATACATTCACAAATATGGTGATGATATTTATACAATTATTACAGTATTGCATAACAGTAAATCTTCTATTTTTTGGTGTGAATAAAAATTCATTATGTGTATAAAAAATCAAAATGGAATTTATTTGTAAAGCCTCAAAACATAACTAATGAACAGAGGAAATGTTAGTTTAGTGCAAGGAATGCCTACATTGTTCATTCTGGACCCTATTTTGAAATTAGAATATTTTGAACTTTGTGTTAAATTAGCCAAATTAACAATTTCCGATCACTTTATTTTGTAGTTGAAACAGTTGACTTGGCGATTTCTTGTGCTCAATCGATAGAATAGAAGTAATACTAGTGAAATAGCTAAGAATTTGGTTGTTTGGAATAATGTAATTGGCCTAAAATGGGAGTCAAAGTCGGCAAAATCGCCGATTCGTAAATATCGCTGACACATCAAAATTCGCGAGAGCATAATTTCGTCAATTTTCCACCAAATTTCGTACTTTTTGTTTTATTACCTTCACAAAAAGATTCTCTACGATTTCATAAGAAAAAATAACAAATTTTTTTTTTTTAAATTCTTGGACACTGGTGCGTGACTCCAGATTTGGGCCTTGGACCCTGAAAGGGTTAACTGTGTTTTCGAAACAGAGATCACAAGTGATGGAAGATGTTGAGAGACTCTTATTGGTGTGGATAAATGAAAAACAGCTAGCAGGAGATAGCATCTCTCAAGCGATCATAAGCGAAAAGTAAAAGGACACAAGTGCAACTAATGTGACATTTATTGTGGCAACGTTTCGCTCTCCAGGAGCTTTATCAAGCCATTACAAACAATACATGGACACAGAGGGTATATAAAGGCTCAGAGTGAGGTGAATACTAGTGAGGTACCATTTCGATGTTCACTAGTGGTAGAAGTAGTAGTAGTAGTAGTAGTAGTAGTGGTAGTGACAAAAGTAATACAATATGTTAGAGCAATTAATTTGTACATGAGTAAAAGGATATAAAAGCTATTACTTGGGTAACATAAAAATAGGTTGGACAAATATAAACTGGAATGAGGCAGCTTGTTTCAGTGTTCACTCTCTGTGCTTTGTGTAGTATAACAGGAGAGACTATGTGATGGCAGGGTTTACTGTTTTCAGGAGGATTCTTGCTAAGACTTCGGAGATGGTGAAGCTGCCGTTGTTTTGTTTAATTGTATTTGAAACAGCGATCAGTGCTGATTCAAGGCACTTGCGTGTGCGGAAATTATTTTCTTTTATCACTAATTGGGCGTCTCTGAATTTCATAAGATGATTGGTGGAATTTCGGTGTTGTACACAGGCGTTGTTTAAGTTGTCGTTCCTGCATGCGTATATGTGTTCATTGAGGCGGGTGTCGAGGTTTCTTGCTGTTTCACCTACGTAGATCTTGTCACAGCCTCCACAGGGTATAGTGTAAACTCCTGCATTGACTGGTTCGTGGTGCTTGGGTTTTGTCCTGGTTAGATCCTTTATTGAAGTGGTAGAAGCGATGGCGACTCTGGTGTTAGCTTGTGAAAGTACTTTTGAGACGTTTAGTGCAACCTGGCTGTTGGGAAGAATTATAACTTTGTTGGGAGCGGTGTTGATGCGTGGAGAATTGATGATCTGAAGAGCTCTTTTCTTGCAGTCTTTGATGAAAAAAGAAGGAAATTGTAACTCAGTGAATGTTTGGTGAATGTAAGTACATTCCTCGTCAAGAAACTCAGGACTACAAATTCGGTATGCTCTTAGGAAAAACCCGATGATGATGCCTCTTTTGGTCTTGGTATCTTGACTGGAATAGAAGTGTGTGAGATCATTTTTATTGGTGGGTTTCCGATAAACTTGAAATCTTAGGTTGTTGTCTACTTTGTGAATGAGGACGTCGAGGAAAGGTAGCTTGTCATTGGACTCTTCTTCTAGTGTAAACTGGATCGCTGGTTCAACTGCGTTGAGCCTTGCCTGAAGATCCCGTACATCAAAACGTTTTGGAGTTATTACGAGGACATCGTCCACGTAACGCAACCAAGTGACGCTTGAAGGGATGATGTTGGCGAAGTGTTCGGACTCTAGGTGTTCCATGTATAAGTTGGCTAGGACGGCACTTATTGGGGACCCCATTCCCATGCCGTAGGTTTGTTTGTAGAGCTTGTTATTGAAGGAAAAACAGTTGAAGTTAACACAGAGTTCAATCAAGTCAACAAAATCTCCGGGAGGTAAAGGAAGATTAAGGTCCTGGTTGACTTTACGTCGTAGAACCTCGATGGCTTTTTTTTGGTAGGTACTTTTGTGAAGAGGGAAGTCACATCCAAACTGCTTAGTTTCTTGTTACGGATGGAGAGGTTATGGATGCGGTTGAGAAGGTCGCCTGAGTGTTTAAGATGAGCGGGGCTGATGGTCCCCAGAAGGCAGGAAAGATGTTTGGCAAGAACTCCGGCTAGTTTGTGTGGAGCACTGCCTATTCCTGACGTGATTGGTCTGAGAGGAATATTGTGTTTATGGGTCTTGGGTAAACCATACATGTGTGCTGGTTTAGGGTTGCTTGGTAACAAGTACAGAGGTTTCTTCCCTTCTCTAGTGCGTTTGAGTATTTGTCTGGTTTTGTATAGAAAGTCTTTGGTGAGCGTCTCCCACTGTTGAGTGCTGATGGGTTCGTATGTAGATTGATCATTCAAAAGGTCCATCATTTTAGTGTTGTAGTCACTGGTGTTGAGTATGACGACTCCACCTCCTTTGTCGGCGGTGGTGACGATAATGTTGGGGTCGTTGGCGAGGTCCTTAAGGGCAGTGATGTATCTTCTAGGAAGATTAGAAGAAGAAGGTTCACATAAAGCTGCAGTGAGAAGGCCCTGTATATAACCCTTCTGGAAGTTGCTGTCACTGTGTCTATGGTTCCTGGTAACAAGATTGAGTTGATACCAATACCAAGATACCAAGACCAAAAGAGGCATCATCATCGGGTTTTTCCTAAGAGCATACCGAATTTGTAGTCCTGAGTTTCTTGACGAGGAATGTACTTACATTCACCAAACATTCACTGAGTTACAATTTCCTTCTTTTTTCATCAAAGACTGCAAGAAAAGAGCTCTTCAGATCATCAATTCTCCACGCATCAACACCGCTCCCAACAAAGTTATAATTCTTCCCAACAGCCAGGTTGCACTAAACGTCTCAAAAGTACTTTCACAAGCTAACACCAGAGTCGCCATCGCTTCTACCACTTCAATAAAGGATCTAACCAGGACAAAACCCAAGCACCACGAACCAGTCAATGCAGGAATTTACACTATACCCTGTGGAGGCTGTGACAAGATCTACGTAGGTGAAACAGCAAGAAACCTCGACACCCGCCTCAATGAACACATATACGCATGCAGGAACGACAACTTAAACAACGCCTGTGTACAACACCGAAATTCCACCAATCATCTTATGAAATTCAGAGACGCCCAATTAGTGATAAAAGAAAATAATTTCCGCACACGCAAGTGCCTTGAATCAGCACTGATCGCTGTTTCAAATACAATTAAACAAAACAACGGCAGCTTCACCATCTCCGAAGTCTTAGCAAGAATCCTCCTGAAAACAGTAAACCCTGCCATCACATAGTCTCTCCTGTTATACTACACAAAGCACAGAGAGTGAACACTGAAACAAGCTGCCTCATTCCAGTTTATATTTGTCCAACCTATTTTTATGTTACCCAAGTAATAGCTTTTATATCCTTTTACTCATGTACGAATTAATTGCTCTAACATATTGTATTACTTTTGTCACTACCACTACTACTACTACTACTACTACTACCACTAGTGAACATCGAAATGGTACCTCACTAGTATTCACCTCACTCTGAGCCTTTATATACCCTCTGTGTCCATGTATTGTTTGTAATGGCTTGATAAAGCTCCTGGAGAGCGAAACGTTGCCACAATAAATGTCACATTAGTTGCACTTGTGTCCTTTTACTTTACATATTGTCGGTAATTCTACCAACTTTATTACAATAAGCGAAAAGGCTAGGAAGTTGCATGAGGATTTAATTAAAAAAATGCCTGCAACTAGTGATGATGTGAGTGAATTTAAGGCCAGCAAAGGTTGGTTTGAGAGATTTAAGAAGCGTAGTGGCATACATAGTGTGATAAGGCATGGTGAGGCTGCCAGTTCGGACCACAAAGCAGCTGAAAAATATGTGCAGGAATTCAAGGAGTACATAGACAGTGAAGAACTGAAACCTGAACAAGTGTTTAATTGTGATGAAACAGGCCTGTTTTGGAAGAAAATGCCAAGCAGGACCTACATTACTCAGGAGGAAAAGGCACTCCCAGGACATAAGCCTATGAAAGACAGGCTTACTTTGTTGATGTGTTCCAATGCTACTGGTGATTGCAAAGTGAAGCCTTTATTAGTGTATCACTCTGAAACTCCCAGACCGTTCAGGCAAAAGAATGTCCTCAAGGAGAATTTGTGTGTGCTGTGGAGGGCAAACAGTAAGGCATGGGTCACTAGGGACTTTTTCTGTGACTGGTTACACCATGCATTTGCCCCCAATGTGAAAGATTACCTAACGGAAAAGAAATTAGAACTTAAGTGCCTCCTGGTGTTAGACAATGCCCCTGGTCATCCTACAGACGTGGCAGAGCGACTTTATGGGGACATGAAATTCATTAAGGTGAAGTTTTTGCCTCCTAATACCACTCCTCTCCTGCAGCCCATGGACCAGCAGGTTATTGCAAACTTCAAAAAACTGTACACAAAAGCTCTGTTTGAAAGGTGCTTTGTAGTGACCTCAGAAACTCAACTGACTCTAAGAGAGTTTTGGAGAGATCACTTTAATATCCTCAGTTGTGTAAACCTTATAGGTAAGGCTTGGGAGGGAGTGACTAAGAGAACCTTGAACTCTGCTTGGAAGAAACTGTGGCCAGAATGTGTAGACCAAAGGGATTTTGAAGGGTTTCAGGCTAACCCTGAGAATCCTATGCCAGTTGAGGAATCCATTATGGCATTGGGAAAGTCCTTGGGGTTGGAGGTTAGTGGGGATGATGTGGAAGAGTTGGTGGAGGAGGACAATGAAGAACTAACCACTGATGAGCTGATAGATCAACTTCAACAGCACGAGGCCAGACCTGAGGAAACTGGTTCGAAGGAGGGGAGAGAGAAATTGAAGAAATTGCCTACTACAAAGATTAAGGAAATCTGTGCAAAGTGGCTTGAAGTGCAAACCTTCATGGATGAAAATCACCCTCACACAGCTATTGCAAGCCGTGCTGGTGACTATTACACTGACAATGTTGTGAAACACTTTAGGGAAGTCATAAAGGAACGAGAGGTACAGGCCACTATGGACAGATATGTTGTGCGAAAGAAGTCCAGTGACTCTGAAGCTGGTCCTAGTGGCATTAAAAGAAGAAGGGAAGTAACCCCAGAAAAGGACTCGACACCTCAAGTCTTAATGGAAGGGGATTCCCCTTCTAAACACTAACACTCTCTCTCCCCTCCTCCCATCCCATCAATCATCACCAGATCTTCAATAAAAGTAAGTGTCATGTAATTGTGCATGCCTTTTTCAGTTTGTGTGTATTAAAATTAACATTTCATGTGGTAAAATTTTTTTTTTTCATACTTTTGGGTGTCTTGCACGGATTAATTTGATTTCCATTATTTCTTATGGGGAAAATTCATTCGCATACCGATCATTTCGCATAACAATGAGCCCTCTTGCACGGATTAAAATCGCTATGCGGGGGTCCACTGTACCTATTTACAAGGCAGGTGACAGGTCCTTGGCTTCGAACTATAGACCAATAAGCCTTACCTCCATAGTGGGAAAATTTATGGAATCAATAATTGCCGAAGCAATTCGTAGCCATCTTGACAGGCACAGATTGATTAACGATTCTCAACACGGTTTTACAACGGGGCGTTCCTATCTTACGAATTTACTAACTTTTTTCACTAAGGTGTTTGAGGAGGTAGATCATGGTAATGAATATTATATTGTGTATATGGACTTCAGTAAGGCTTTCGATAGAGTTCCACACCAGAGGCTATTGAGGAAACTTAGGGCACATGGAATAGGAGAAATTTTTTCCTGGGTAGAGGCATGGCTGACAAATAGACAGCAGAGAGTTTGCATAAATGGGGAGAAATCAGAATGGGGGCACGTCACAAGTGGTGTTCCTCAGGGGTCAGTGCTGGGCCCGTTGTTGTTCACAATTCACATAAACGACATAGATGAGGGAATAAATAGCGACATAAGCAAATTTGCTGATGACACCAAAATAGGCCGTCCAATTCATTCTAATGAGGACACTAGAGCATTACAGGATGATTTGAATAGACTGACGCAATGGTCGGAGAAGTGGCAGATGCAGTTTAATATTGACAAATGCAAAGTTCTAAATGTTGGACAGTTAAATAACCATGCCACATATAAACTAAATAATGTAGATCTTAATACTACTGATTGCGAAAAGGATTTAGGAGTTCCGGTTAGCAGTAATCTAAAACAAAGACAACAGTGCATTAGTGTTCGCAATAAAGCTAACAGAATTATTGGCTTCATATCTAGAAGTATAAATAATAGAAGTCCTCAGGTTGTTCTTCAACTATATATCCTTGGTTAGGCCTCATTTAGACTATGCTGCTCAGTTCTGGTCACCGTATTATAGAATGGATATAAATGCTCTGGAAAACGTACAAAGGAGGATGACAAAGATGATCCCATGTATCAGAAATCTTCCCTATGAGGATAGACTGAGGGCCCTGAATCTGCACTCTCTCAAAAGGCGTAGAATTGGGGGGATATGATCGAGGTGCATAAATGGAAAACAGGAATAAATAAAGGGGATGTAAATAGTGTGCTGAAAATTTCCAGCCAAGACAGGACTCGCAGCAATGGTTTCAAGTTGGAAAAAATTCAGATTCAGGAAGGATATAGGAAAGCACTGGTTTGGTAATAGAGTTGTGGATGAGTGGAACAAGCTCCCGAGTACAGTTATTCAGGCTAAAACATTGTGTAGTTTTAAAAATAGGTTAGATAAATACATGAGTGGGTGTGGGTGGGTGTGAGTTGGACCTGACTATTTTGTCCTGCTGGGTCTGGTACAGTGCTCCATCCTTGAGTGGGGATGACCAGACTGGGTGGGTCATTGGGATAATCCGGGGGGTGGGTCATTGGTCTAATCCGGGGGGTGGGTCATTGGTCTAATCCGGGGGGGGGACATGACCTGCTATGCATGGGTCAGTAGGCCTGTTACAGTGTTCCTTCTTTCTTATGTTCTTCTTATGTAGTGCCTTGATACTGATGAATGTTTTTAGTGTAACTTGAGCATATTAACATTAAAACATTGTCTCCAGCCTCCAGATATTTAGCTTGGAGTCTCAAGAATGGTAATGCAGTTTCCAACATTGTTACTGCTGCTCGCACTAGTGTAATGAATTTTGCAGAGGCTCGCAGATCTGCCTTCTTGCCACCTCCCATCAAGGGTGTTATCAAGGTAAATGATGGACCGTACTGCCTTCACCTTTGCACTTCATCAATGTTCATTGGTATACTGCCTTTACCTGTATAGCTCACCTTTGTACTTCATCGATGTTCATTGTTATACTGCCTTCACCTGTATAGCCCAATAGAAATAAGTTACTCTGTCTGACTTTTTTGGGTTATCCTAGGTTCTCTACACATATGCTGCTATGTATGATAATTCTATGTAACTGTATTTGTGTATACCTGAATAAACTTACTTACTCATCAGCGTTCAGTGATGTACTGTTTTCACCTCTATAGCTCATCAATGTTCAGTGATGTACTACCTTCACCTCTGTATCTCATCAAGGTCCAGTGATATACTGCCTTCACCTCTGTACCTCAACAAGGTCCAGTGATATACTACCTTCACCTCTGTACCTCATCAAGGTCCAGTGATACACTACCTTCACCTCTGTACCTCATCAAGGTCCAGTACACTTCAGGCACATGTATATATTTTTCCATCAGTGGCTTTCTCTTCAAAATGGGAAGTGTAATATCCCCACTTCTTCCCTTGAGTGCAGGTACTGTACTTTCCTCCTCCAGAATTGTCATCCTAACCTGCCTTCAGAGTGCACTCAGTGTACTTTCCACCTGTTGGGTAATAGGTTTCTCTGAATCCCTTCATAAATGCTTAGGGCTGCTTGAAATGCTTTTAATAATAATGGGCTTTCTATAAAATGGTTTGTACATGTCAGTTAACCTAACTGTGTACTTATAGAAATTGTTTGATTGTTGTTCAATAGATAATGTATGTTTTCTTTACAGTTACTAGTGAGGACTGATCATCAGCTGGTGGTGGCACTGTCATCAGCAGTTGATGCCATTGTAACACTGCTCTTGATTCTGGCTGTCATCATCTTTGCTGTGACGGCCTCAGTCTTCCTGGCTGTGCAGGTGAGTCCTGTACAAGCTAAACAAAGCAGTATGTTTATTTATTTTTAACACAAACTAAAAAAGTATATTTTAGAGCAAATGTTTATTCTCTTTAATATATGCTGGTTATTGTGATGCACTTCATGTTAATTGAGTGTTTGTGGTTGAAGTGTACTGCATCTAAAATGTTGTATGATAAATACATGCATGCTAACTCACTCTTACTCTCCCACACTTGCTTGCTCATTCTCACACTCTCTCACTCTAGTGCTTCTTATTTAGTACACTATCCCACATTTTCTGCTCCACTTTGATAATTTTGTCTGATTTTTTTTTCCTTCGCAATTTTTTTTACATTTAATTTTCTTTTACCCCTTTCAGGGTCAAGACTCCTGATCTCAAACTTGCTCTCAGGGTCAAAGAATTTAAAAAAAAAAAAAAAAAAAAAAAATTATGAAATAAGGAATCTTTTTTCTGAAGGTAATGAAACCAAAAGTACGAAATTTGATGAAAAATTTACAGAATTACATTCTTGCAAAGTTAGCAGTTTTGGTGATGTTTATGCTTTGTTGATTTCACCCAATTTGAGCCCTATTTTAGGCCAATTCCATTGTTCCAGTCGACCAAACGTGTAGCTGTTTCACTAGTATTCATTTTATTTTGTTGACTGAGTACAAGAAACTGCCCATGTACCTATTTCAACTACCCCATAAAGTGATGGAAAATTAATAATTTGGTCAATTTCACACAAAATTAAAAAATTGCCAATTTAGAAATAGGGTCCAGAATAAACAATGTAGACATTCCTGGCACTAAAAAACATTTCCTCTGTTCATTAGTTATGTTCCTAGGCCTCTCCTAGATTACGTTTGCTTTCCATTTTGAATTTTTATTCTCACAAAAAATAGATTTACTGTTATGCAGACTACTGTATTAGTGTAATAATTGTATAAATAATGTTGGTGCATTCCTAAATGAGTATTAGACTGGCCAGTTGGATGTATATTAGACAAGTATATTAGACTTGTGTACTCTGGAATATCGACAAAAATAGAACATTTCCGCTGGTTCAAGCTCAATTTCAAGGTACATACAGTCCAGAAACCAATCAAAATCATCTCTATTTCTGTAATATATCTTCCATTCTATCAAAGGAGACCAAGAAACTGAGAATACAACAATAAAAACATGCAAAAATTCACTGCAAAGTTGCTGTTTTAAACCAAAAACACGGTCAGTTATTTTCCCATTATTGCTTGCTGCAAGATTTGTTTTATATGGCGCACACTTACCACACAGACCCATTCTCTCACATCTAGGCCCAAATTTACCGCTCACAGCTTATCTGAGTGAGCTGAGCTCAGCAAAGAACTACTTGACTGACTCTGGCTTCAGAGCAGCAGAACTGCGGGACTGATCCTGAAAGGATTAACAAATTTGCATGACTTATTTGGTTCTGTATTATTCTTGTTTACAACTTCTTTTTCAAGGTTTTTATTCTCATTTATATTTGTATGTTCATTCCTTGCTTGTTAAAATCTGTTAAATCTGTGTATTAACACACTTACGTTGGTTAAAATTTTCTGGGGTTCTCCATCACCAGCATTTTGTATTAATATTTTTTTTAAATGCACAGATCAGTTTTGCAGACTGAGCTGTTATCCTACCTTAGCTCATTTCGAAGCCCAGCCCTATCTTAGGTATATAGTGGTCTCTTGATATTCAAACTTAATCCATTCTAGGAGGCTGTTTGAATAGTGAGTTGTATGAATATTGAATCATTTTTTCCCATAAATAATGTAAATTGGATTAATCCATTCTGCATTCCAAACAATTAACAATTATGAAACATTGCTTATTTAAACCTGCATAATAATATTTGCATGCATAAAATCTTACATGAAAACTATAAAAACAGTAAAAACATGAAATGAAAATTTAACAGCATTTTGCCTTTACTGAGATGGCCTTTACTGATGGCCTAAGAGAAAGGTGGAGAGATGTTTGGAAAAGTTGTCATCTTCTTTCAGCAAACCGGCCATATCCCATCGAGGCAGGGTGGCCCAAAAGGAAAAAAAAACGAAAGTTTCTCCTTTTAAATTTAGTAATGTATACAGGAAAAGGGGTTACTAGCCCCTTGCTTCCGGAATTTGTCTCCTTTTATGACACGCATGGCTCATGGAGGAAGAATTCTGTTCTGCTTTCACATGGAGAGGAAAGGTTGTCACCTTCCATAAAAACATCAGGTAACTGCCCATCTGGTGTTTTTCTCTTTTCTGTCTCTGTGCAGCAGCACTTGGAGATGATGGGGGATTCACTAGCATTTGATTTTTTTTCATTTGCTAAAGAAGCTGTCCACTGTTGTCTGCTTTTGATGACTTTTCAAAATTTTTCTAAAGTGGTCAACAGCATTGTTATTGAACAGGTTAATGCTTCTATTCCCAACAGTAATGTTAGGATACCATTTTTCCACCAAGTTCTGTATTTGAGCCCAATGGTAACACAGTTCCTTAATTTCTGCAGTAGAAATGCTGCCCTTACTGCTTCCCTAATCTGTAGAAATTTCGTCAGCCACTTCTTGCTGCTCCTTGTGCAGGTCTTCAAGTTCTTCTGTTGTGAGTTCATTCTTGTGATGCTGAACCAACCCCTCTGTATCCTCATCATCCATTTCCAAACCCATGGACTGGCCCAGAGAAACAGTATCCTTTACTACAGGCTCTGCCTCAACACCTTCAAAATCTCTGACTGACACAATCTGGCCACAGTTTCTTCCAGGCAGAGTTCATTGTTCTGAAAGAAACTTCTCTCTAGGCTTTGTCTATTATCCTTAAACACTGAAGGATATTAAAATGTTTTTTCCAAAATTCCCTAAGGATAAGTTCTGTTTCAGAGGTCACTTCAAAGCATCTTTTAAACAGTGCTTTTGTGTAAAGTTTCTTAAAATTGGAAATTACCTGCTGGTCCATTGGTTGGATAAGAAGAGTAGTGTTAGGGGGCAAGAACTTCACTTTAATGAAACTGTATTCATTCACAAAATTTTCCTCCAAGCCTGGAGGGTGAGCAGGAGTACTGTCTGTTACTAGAAGTGCCCTTAATGGTCATTTTTTTCCACAAGGTACTTGTTCACACTTGAGGGCAAACACTTCATGTATCCACTCAGTGAAGAATTGCCATGTTACCCAAGCTTTACTATTAACCCTCAACATTAAAATGAGTTTATTTTTTATGACATTGTTTGTCTTAAATACCCTTGGATTTTCAGAGTAGTAGACTAGCAATGGTTTAATTCTGTGGTTCCCACTAGCAGTACCACACAACAAGTGTGTTAGCCTGTCTTTCAGGGGCTTGTGTCCTAGTAATGATTTTTCTTGTTGTGCAATGTAGATTTTCTTAGACATTCTTTTCCAAAAGAGGCTGGTTTCATCACAGTTAAAAACTTGAAGTAAATCCCTCAATGTCTACATGCCTTATTATACATACTATGAATCCCACTTCTCTTTTCAGACCTATCAAAACTGCCTCCACTTGTCTTAAATTCATCACTTTCAGCACTGTTTCCTGGGGTGTTTCATCTAAGATTACTGTATACATGTAACTGCTTTGCTTTTTCACAAATTATTGTTCAGAAACACTGTCACTTGGCCAAGTGTTTTTCATTAATCCACACTAACAAAAGTTTTTCCATTTCTTCAATATCTGTGATCTTTTCACAGCAAGAATTTTCACTTCTTTCACCACATTAACCTCTTTTATTGCCTCATTATTTTTCAATTTGGATGATATGGTGGATTTCGCCATGCCATATTGAGTGGCCAAGTCTGACACGTGTGCTCCACTTTCCCACTTCGCAGTGAGTTAATTTTTCACTAACTGTTGTTCTTGCTGCTTTGCTTTTAGGCTTGTTTGGATCACTACTTTTTTTTTTTTATGGGGAGAGCATGATTACTTATTTTCAATGAAAATATTTAAAAAAACCACAGAATAACAATTCAAATACAGAAGGTTTCATGGAGCTTGTACAAACAATGCTTAACGAATGAAAGCTGATGAGAAACTGAGCACATGATGCTTTGGTTTTGTCAGACTTTGTCCAGATGGACTGTTTTGTTTAGGTCGGATATCAGGGCAACGTCCGAATACCGAGTCGAATTTTTCTCAAAGTTGGGCGAATATCGAGTTGTACAATTATTGATGTATAAATATTGACTTCCAACTCCTCAGGATGTGACCCACAACAGTTGACTAGCACCCAGGCACCTACTTACTGCTAGGTAAATGGGGACAGCAGGTGTAAGGAAACATGCCCAATGTTTCTACCCCTGCTGGAGATTGAACCATGGACACTCAGTGACCCAGGCATAGGTAACACTTGCCATTATTCATTCGGTCACTGTCATGTAGGAGTGTTCGAGAATCACAAATCAGACAAACTTTAAAACAGCAACATGCTTGCTCCTCCCTCAGAGTGCAGGCACAGTATTTACCACATCCAGAACTCAAGGTCTCTTAACACGTTGCTCTCAATCCCTACTTAAATGTTACCGTGCTCACACTGACAGTACATCATATCCTTAATAGTGTACACTTTCTCTCCATTAACTTTAATATAACACACTTTTATCATTAAAATCTGTCTTCAGACTTTCCTTTCAGCACTCCCTGGGATGTCCCCAACCCTCATGTGCTGAGTTCTGGGAGTTTTTGATGACCGATGATAATCAGTTATACAGAATAACTGAGAGCTGCTTGCAGTGTCTATATTGTCTTTTTCTGGACAAAATATACCTATGGAACATATACATATATAAATATACCTATGGACCATATCTGGTTAAATCTCATTCCACATGCACTGTATGAGCCATAATGGTTTTGTGCTCATCAGGGAATATAATAATCTGCAACCTAGATTTATACATGTTTTTGGTCACCCTATCTTCCCTTTCTTTATTTCTTTACATCCATACTGTATCTACTCACCCCCAACTAGACCCCCAACTATCAGCATTTTAGTTGTCTTCTTCCTCGTTTAAGGCCTGCAGAGGAAGGATTCTAATCTACTTTCCTTGCGAAACCTTACTGGGATACGAAGTATTGAGAAGAAAGCAGTATAGTGTATTTACAGTATGCTTGCACACCCATGTGCATGCGCACGCACACATTCGCGTAGTGTGTACTAAATGCTAATACCTGTAGTTAGTTTACAAGACATACTTGTCATCTTACATGCTCATGAGTGTTTCAGGCTGCAGCTTTTCAATTGTTTACAGATCCAAGGAGAAAGCATGGCTTTGGTTGCTCTGGGGAGTCAGGTGATTAATTCCACTGTGGTGAACAACCCTCAGTTTCTGGCACTTCTCCCCGAGGGTCTGGGAGACGTGGTGAGCTCGGCACTTGACGAAGGATACTTATATGGCCGTGAGTGGATTGCCAGCATGGTAAGTGACCTTCCTTTGTATAATTTGTATATGTAATAAATTATACTAGAATTTTAGAATTTAGTTGTATTATGTTAAGGGTGTTGTGTATGATAGTGTTAGGGAAAACACAAAATGTCATAAGCAGTGAGAAAATATACGATAATGTAAGAACACAGTGTGTGTCTGTCTCTGTCTGTGTGTGTCTGTCTCTCTGTCTGTCTGTCTGTCTCTGTCTGTGTGTCTGTCTCTGTCTGTGTGTGTGTCTGTCTCTCTGTCTGTCTGTCTCTCTCTCTCTCTCTCTCTCTCTCTCTCTCTCTCTGTGTCTGCTCTCTCTCTCTTTCTGTCTCTGCTCTCTCTCTCTGCTCTGTCTCTCTACTGTCTGTCTCCCTGTCTGTGTGTTTCTCTCACACATACGCATGCATACACACATGCTTCATTACACATGTACGCACATGCTCATGCATGCGCACACATGCATGTGCACACATGCAAGTGCACACGTGTATGCACACATGCAAGTGCACATGTGTATGCACACATGCAAGTGCACACGTGTATGCACACATGCAAGTGCACACGTGTATGCACACATGCACATGCACACATGCATGTGTGCACACATGTGCACACACACACATGCACATGCACACACATGCATGTGCACACATGCACATGTGCATGCACGCACACATGTGCACGCGCACACATACGCACGCACACACGAGAGAGTGCGCGGACAAGATTGGAGAAAGGGATTACATAGTAGGTACACTTCAGTCTGGGGAACATAAAGTGGTCATTGCAGTGATGTATAGCCCACCACAGAACTGCAGGAGGCCAAGAGAAGAATATGAAGAGAACAACAGAGCGATGGTGGACACACTGGCTGAGGTGGCAAGAAGAGCTCACTTGAGCAGAGCAAAGTTACTGGTTATGGGCGATTTCAACCACAGGGAGATTGATTGGGAAAGCCTGGAGTCACATGGATGTCCCGAAACATGGAGAGCCAAGATGATGGATGTGGCACTGGAAAACCTCGTGCATCAACATGCCAGGGACACTATCGAGAGAGAGGGGAGGATGAACCATCAACTGTTTGCCATCACCACGAGGTACATTCTCAGTGCGACTTCAAGAGTTGAGAAAATGTCAACCACATGTTTTTCGTGGATGAGCTTGTAAAGAAATAATTCTTTGCTCATGTTGTTGGGCTCTTTGTTTGCATGAATCCTGGAAAAAGAAGAAAATTGAATCATTTCATCTGGAAAGGAATTTTCTGTCTTTGGGATATACTTCCAATAGGTTTTGTGCTGCTCTTGTCAGTTCTTCGGGCGATAACTTCGTCAATCACCTGAAGCAGCTGAACCAAGCTGACATCAGCTCATATTAATGCAAACGTTGATCAGGTGAAGCTATGAACTGTTCAATGACTGGAATGAAATTCTCTACTCTAAATTTTTCATAGGGGTTCATGCTTGCTCTGCGTGACCATAGTCCAGTGGACTTAAACGAATGTTGTGGGATCGCTTTTGCAATGGAGTGTAGTCTGCAGAACCTGACGGTTATTTATCTTTCCTCTCATAACTGTCAAAACATTCACATTTAGACCACACAGTCTTTCAGACTAGCCAATGAAGCAACTGCAGCATCAGGATTTAGTTTTTTGCTTGGCAACCCTTGATTTGTTGCATTCACTCTTTGAAGAATGTCATTCCAGAAAGCAGTATAAATTCCTGTTTCAGGAAGACAGACCTTTGCTGACAATCCACGTGCTTCGCGGTGTACACAGGCCCTTTCATCAACGTCATTTGTGATGTTTTCCAATGCATTTCTGATTTGATTGTAACTAATTCTGAGGGCTTTGACTGCATTGGCTCGGCAAGACCAATGCGTTGTTGTGACCCGTTTCAGAGTCAGGGAAATATATGCACTTTCCAGAGCATCTGTTAGAATCTTTTGCCAATGTGGTGAAATCGAAAAAACTCATACAACTTCTGAAGGAAACCAAAGTAATGGATTGTTCCAGTACAACATTTGGCTGCATTTTTCCCACCTAGGTTCAACGAATGAGCTGTGCAAGGAACCCATTCTGTGCGCTTGTTTTCTTGCAGCACTTTGGCCCATAGACCATTGTACATGCCGCTCATTGAACTGGCATTGTCGTAGGTCTGACCACAGCAGTTACTGACGTCTATTTCGTGTAATTGGAGGAACTGCAGCATGGCATCGAACATGTCTTGCACTTCGTGGCCCCTCTTCAGCATGAACGTAACAAATCTTTCAACAGGCTCATTATTCGCTATGTAACGCAGTACAAGTGCAAGTTGATTGACATGGCTTTTGCCAGGCATGGAGTTGAGGGAAATTGAGTAGTACTTGCTTTTTTTTACTCATTGGATTATTTCATTCAAAACTTGCTTTCCCATCGTAACTATGAGCTCTTCCATTACTGTCAATGACAGATACCTCGTGTGTATGGAGCCACACTCAGAATGCTTCTCAATATGCTGTGATAAAAGGTTGTCGTATTGCGAAACAAGCTCAATAATCCCCAGATAGTTTCCATTGCGAGGCGATTCAGTCAACTCGTTGTCTCCCCTGAATGCCAAGCCACGTTCAGTAATGAACTCGATAATACTGACCCAATTTTTCAATATTAACCACCAATAACGTTCTCATTGCTCAATCTGCCGTACCATTTCATCATCAATCCGTGTGGATACTTTTGATCTAGCATGAAATGCAATGGTCGAGTCAAGATGTTCCTTCGACCACTCGTGTTGCTTCAGATGATTGTTTGCGTGTTTCCAGTCAGAAAAACCACTGTTAACAAGCGATGATTGGTGTTTCAATGCATTGGGGCACATTAGCTTAGTGGTAGCAGTACAAACAACCACTTGAAGGAGAAAAACATAACCATTCCCTATTTACGACCTTACCATTGTGATTCTGATTGAATAGCCCAACTACAAATTCGTGGAGTCTTTCCATTTTCCCAGGATATTCCCTTGGAAAACTGAGAAAAAGTCTGTGGATCACAATTTTTAACGACTGATGCACCATTTTTCACAGTGTTCTCTCATCAAATTTGAAACAATGGTAGGCCACAACCCAGTGTCGTTCTCAATTTCTGCTGGTGCTTCGTCAATTCTGTGATGTTGCTCATCCTCACAATTTTCTTTCTGGTGTACTTCGTCATGCCCAAGGTTATCTTGTCGCTTCTGGATTTCATGTTCCGCCTCTTGAACTGGTTTTTCATGTTGTTCTTCTGATCATCCTGCTCATGGCGCTCCTCTCAGTGATCACCAGCTTCGTGTTGGAGTAAATTATTATCTAGCTGATCAGATGTGTGTGTTCAAATACAGTGGACCCCCGCTTTATGATCACCTCCCAATGTGACCAATTATGTAAGTATATTTATGCAAGTGCGTTTGTACGTGTATGTTTGGGGGTCTGAAATGGACTAATCTAATTCACAATATTCCTTATGGGAACAAATTCGGTCAGTACTGGCACCTGAACATACTTCTGGAATGAAAAAATATTGTAAACCGGGGGTCCACTGTACAGTGCTGTGGAGTTCTTTGAAATGCTGATGATGTTTGTCCCGGTGTTTGCTGTGCATGTGTAGTCATGAAGTCACTAATTTTTTGCGTGTTAGATGCCGATATCACTGATTTCTGAGCAACTTCCTTGGCCTTTCTTTTAACTGCTCCAATGGGATCTATTCTGACTTGATTTTTATGCCTATCTTTAGAATGGTTATCCATATTTCCACCTGAAACTGAAAACAAGGTTTATATCATGCCAAAGTTTGCAGTCACTTGATCAGAATTTGAAAGAACATATTTTTTTAGCATATTTGATTATTGCTACATTCCCTTAATCCTTACTGTCCAAACGTAGATCGTTCACGTACGGGGGGGGGGAGCTCCGAACGTATATCTTTGTTTTTACATGTTTTCAAATGGGGAAAATAAAGGTCGGAGCGCTACTCACTTGAACGTAGATCTTTGTTTGGAGAGTTTAAGGGTTAAAACTTGTATAGAAAACATCACTTCCCTACGCTTGCTCACTCGCTCATAATAAAAAACAAATCCTGTTCAGTACCAGAATATAATTTTTTACTCTGACAATAATAACCGAAACACGTAGCATTGAGCACTTACCCTATTTCGTCCTCACTACCACTCTGTTGTTAACATATTGACCACAATCAAGCAGTCATTCATACTCCAGTGCCCTGCACACCTAGGATGATGATATGCTGCGAGTCATCCTTGCGTCGTGCAGTTGATGACGTGCTCACACCAGTGATGTAACACCAGCGATCAGATGACTCAACATGACAATCCCACCACAATTCAAACTCTTACATACATTTTCTCTCTTTGTGATCTGTTTAATTCTCAGTAAGTGTGTCAGTATTTTTCATTTGGTGGAGGCCTTGGGCCCCTTCCCTAAATCTGGCCCTGCCTCCACCCCAGATTTTTACGCCCTTCTAGTAATGACATTTGCATATTTCCCATAAAAAAGTGAATTTTTGTGAGGAAAAAATGTCAGAATAAATGTTAGTAGAGTGACTTGTGCACTTGGGACATTTTTATTTTTCATAACAGCCTGAATGATTGACATAACAAAGAGTTTGTGCCACACACATTGTACATATGGAGCCAAAATTCTTTTATACAGTAATGGAAACTTGTTGTCCATGCTTTGTATATCATGTGCTGCTAGTTCTTTTGCATATTAATAAAGATGACTGAGTCTGTATATCTCTGAGGTTTGTGAACCATAGTTAAAGACATTTTTCTTATTGGGTTCAAGCTGATTGATGTGGAGGGTTCACACCCAGCAATCAATGCCACCATGGTGGTAAGTGCAGGTTGACCAGTGTGTCAGCATGTGCCAAGTGTGTTTTACCAGCTGCTCATGTTGGCCAGTGTGTCAGCAAGTATGTGCTAAGTTTGTTGACCATCTGGGTTCATTGTAGTTGTGTAGACTGATGTGTCAGCAAGTTGGTGCTACTGCTAACCCTTCACTTGCAGTCAGTGTATGACAAGCTAGGTTCATAGTTGTAGCATGTGGTTGTGGTGGGTGGCAGTCTAGTCAGTTTTAGTGCAGCATGTGGTGTTGGTGCAGCCTTGGGCCTATTCTGATGTTGGCGAGACTGTGTAGGCTGAGGCTTAGTGCAGCATTTGGTGTTGATATGATTAGTGGCCTGTTGCTGCATGTGCAGTTGGTAAATGGCTGTGTAGTGTTAGGCTTAGTTCAGCATGTTATGGTGGTGGTGTCATATTGCTGCTATTGCAACATATGTGGGTAATTAACTGTGTTGACTCAGGCCTAGTGCAGCATGTGTGATTACTTATTTCTGTTATTGGGTTTTGCGAACCACTTACAAGAATAGTGGCCTGTTGTCAGATCTTTTAATATACATGTACCAATAATTAGATGATCATCACTTGTCTCCCTGTAAGTCATCTGTTTCCCTTTGGCACATGTGCACTCTCTTGCTTTATGCATTGATAACTGTGCCGACTCCAAGCACCAGTTGGCTGCCTGTGTCACTAACTGTGGAAGCCCCAAGGTGGCTGTCAGTTCTGCATTACTAATATGTTGTGGCATGTATCCCTCCTCATCTATGGTGGTCTTGTGTCGAACTTGAGAATTATGCCTTAGCTAGTGATTTAACAATGCTGGCTCACCTGCCTGACAAGCCCTATGCAGCCACTTTCTCATCTCTAGTGTCCTAGATTACCTTTATTAGTTCTTTAGGTATTGTTACTAATGCTTTTACATCTGCTGTTTAAATAATTATCATAACCCACATTCACCTTTTTACATTAAAATTTCTCTGAATATCAAACTTGAGAGCTATAAACATCATGACTACATTCAGGTCACATAGTTATACTATCTTACCACCTCTTCTGGTTTCCTCACATTTCCCCATAACCCATAATGACTGTTTTCTGCCTTCAAAATTCCTTATATTTTCACTTATTTGCTAGAACCTCTTTTTCTACACTCGTTTCTCACCCAGATGCAGAAACACTTTCTATGACCCATTTCTCACCTCTCACTTTTCTTCTAATCCACAGAATTCTTGAATTTTAATGCTAATACCACCATTCTTTTCATAATTGATCAGTTAATATTGCTTTAGCTCTAGTTCTCTCAGATGAAACCGGTTTAACCCCATTTATTCTTCCCCATAGACCTTCTCTCACCCCCTTCTAGTTTATATTTTGCTTAATGCTTCCATAGATAGCTTTTGTTCTTTCATAATATTAACAATACACAAGTTTTTTCTTGTGTAATACTGCCATGCATATACAAGCAATCCAGACTTTTTGTAATTACTACAGAAGAAAGGGTTTACTACCATTTTGCTCCTCTCATTTGAGTCACTTTCTCTGATGTGCATTCCTTAAAAATTCCTGTCTGAGATGTACCATGTACTACTATGATATTAGTAGGGTGTTGAAGAGTCAACTAAGATACTGGGACTGACTTTCAGGTGCGCAGCATGTTGGGAGAGACTGATGAAGATAAAGCCATCCATCTGGAGAAACAGGTAAATCTTCCTTGCCTTGTCTTCATGCACATTTAATTAGCTGATACCTACATACCTCCCTGCTAACTTAAACTAACACTACATACATCTATGGTAACACTGTTGGCTCAAGTGATGTGACAGCAGTAGGTCTTTACTCATCTCTGACAAGTAATTTTCCTAGCTGTCACATGAAGGAAGTTTAGTTTTAACTATAATGACATACTAAAAAGTCTTAATACTATGGATTGGAAAATTTGTAACTAACCAACAATTGAAATTAAATGTTGAGACAACATTACAATCCTTCCTGAGTAATTTTTAACTTGAGATTAAAGAGTAGTGACTATTATCATCCAGGGTGGATGGAAGAGTTGCCAAAAGATTGATCAAGTTTGTTAGGCTAGTTAAGTGTAGAATAACAGGGTGTCATTAGAGCACCTAGCTACTTTAACTACTTTAACAGGCTGTATCCTAGTCATAACCTATGTACACAGAGGAAAATCTCACATCTTCACTTACTTTGTTTCCTTTTTTAGTATTTTTATATAATTTTTTATTTTTATTTTTTTTATGCAAGTTTTAATCTTTGTTGTAGAAATTATTTTTTAAAATTTTCAAAATCTTGAGGTATTTTTTTATGAAGATGAAAATCCCTTATTTGGCTACATTCTTACTTTTAATTCTTAAGCAACCTGTTTCTCTTATCACCCTTATTCCATCCCAAAAGAAAATCAAGGTGCCATTGTTTGGAATATTGTTAACAAGCATGTCTGCCTCTTGTTACCTCCTTAATCCATCCTCAAGGGTCACAGTGAAGCAACAATAGCAGACCTCACAAGAAGCTTCAAAAGAGGTTTTTGTTCTGGACTCAGGCTGAGTGAGGCAAAGACAAGCAGATGTTTAACACCTGTGGCTCCTCACCCTACCCATGTGCCAGCAACTATTTTGGTTTCTTTGGTAACTCTCCTACAGTTTTAAAATATGTATTCTTCAGAATAGACTCACTTGTTCACTGATATTGTTCAATTGCATTTCAACCAAATTTTATACAATGGCATCTATAACATTTGAAGTTTCTTTGCTAGAACACAAACATACCAATGAGATGGAACTTGAACCTCCTTAAACTCAGGCAAGTTCTTACATTCCATGAGATTACATATGTGAAAATTGAAAGAGTTAATAATTTGGTTGTTGTTCCCAACAAATGACAAAAAATTCAATAGTTAAAAAGTTTTAATCATTTGTGAAGTTCCCCAAAAGATAGGATTTACCACAAAACTAAAAATGCTTTGAAGTCATTTACAGTATCTCCTTCAGTAAAATCATTGTATAATCAAAACATGAATTATAAAGTTCATGAGTCTGTAGAAGTGTGTAGAAGAAAGGGAGAATACTTCCTGGTAAAAGTAGGTCTTAGACAGGGATGTGTAATGTCACCATGGTTGTTTAATATATTTATAGATGGGGTTGTAAAAGAAGTAAATGCTAGGGTGTTCGGGAGAGGGGTGGGATTAAATTATGGGGAATGAAATACAAAATGGGAATTTTATTTATTTATTTATTTATTTATTTATAATTTGAGCACACTTACAGAGGTACAAAAAAAAATACAGATAAGAGCAGCATGCCAAAGCCACTTATACTATGCATAGCATTACGGGCTGGCTTAAAATTAACTTAAGATTAACTAAGCAATGATGAAATCAGTGAAAAACATTAATGTAAACTGATTACTATAAAGCACAAGTGAGTATTACAAAGACAGGTCATATGGTTGCATGCATTGTTGTAAATTCAGTAGAATGGAGTATTCTGTTAGGTAGTGAATTTAAAAAATAATAAAGTTAGATTGGGTTTTAGGTTTAACATTTATGTGATATAATTGTGAGAAACATTTAAGATATACAATTTATAAGGTTCAGTTATTCAGTATTTATTTGGTTTTGGGTGAGTAAGTGATCTTTGAGAAGACACTTGAATTTATAAACAGGTAGTGTTTCTTTTATATTAACAGGTAATGAATTCCAGATTTTAGGGCCTTTTATGTGCATTGAGTTTTTGCATAGCGTGAGATGGACACGAGGAATATCAAAGAGTGATCTGTGCCTTGTGTTATGGTCATGTGTTCTGTTGAGGTTGGCAAGGAGATGTTTGAGGGGAGGGTTAATATCAGAGTTGAGTGTTCTATGTATGTAATAGGTGCAGTAATAAGTATGGATGTTTTGTATGGTGAGTAGGTTGAGTGTATTGAATATTGGTGGAGTGTGCTGCCTGTAGTGAGAATTTGTTATCATTCTAACTGCAGCCTTTTGTTGGGTAATTAGTGGTCTGAGATGGTTACTTGTTGTTGAGCCCCATGCACAAATTCCATAGGTGAGATAGGGGTAAATAAGAGAGTGATATAGGGCCAGGAGGGCTGACTGTGGAGCATAGTACCGTATCTTCGATAGTATGCCTACAGTCTTGGAAATTTTCTTAGAAATTTGTTGTATATGTGTATGAAATTTGAGTCTATTATCAAGGTGGATTCCTAAGAATTTTCCCTCTGTTAGCTTTGTGATAGGTGATCCGTTTATCATTATGTTAAGAGGGACATCTGTAGCTCTGTTACCAAACTGAATGAAGTAGGTTTTGTCAATGTTTAGTGTAAGTTTGTTAGTACTCATCCAGGTAGATATTTTCTGTAATTCGGTATTTACAGTATTGGCTAGCGTGACTGGGCTCGGGTGGGAGAAGACGTATGTTGTGTCATCAGCAAATAGTGTGGGTTTGAGTAATTGAGAAGCATTTGGTAGGTCATTTATGTATAGGAGAAAGAGAAGAGGGCCAAGGACACTTCCCTGTGGGACACCAACTGTAATTGGTTGTGCAGAAGAGTTTGCCCCATTTGCGTACACATATTGGCTTCTGTTGCTGAGGTATGACTTGAGGTAGTTGAGGGAGTGCCCTCTTATACCATAGTGTGATAATTTTACGTGGAGCAAGTCATGGTCAACTGTATCAAAAGCTTTACGTAAGTCAATGAAGATCCCCAGTGGGACTTCTTTTTTCTCTATTGCAGTGTATATATGTTCTAGCATGTGTATAATAGCATCATTAGTATTTTTATTAGGCCTGAATCCAAATTGGCAGGGGTTGAGTATGTTTTGGGAGATAAGGTAGGAGTAGATTCGTTTATGAATTAATTTTTCGAAGATTTTTGAGAGAGGGTGTAAGTTGGATATTGGCCTATAGTTATTCAACTCTGTTTGGTCTCCTCCTTTGTGGATCGGGGTGACCCTTGCTATTTTGAGTACTGTAGGGAAGGTGGAGGATTCAATGGATTTGTTAAAGAGTGTTGCAATGATTGGTGATAGCACTTGTGACACTTTTTTGTATATAAAGGGTGGTAAGGTATTTAAATCTCCTGCCTTGTTTTTTAGTGCGTTGATAATAAGGGAGACTTCGTATGGGTTAGTCGGAGCTAGGAACAGTGTGTTCGGGTAGTTGCCGGTGAGGTAGTCATTTGGTGGGGTATCTGAGCTTGGGATTTTATTGGCAAGGTTTTGTCCTATAGTGGAGAAGAAATCATTGAGTCTGTTTGCTGTTTCTGTTGGTGGGAGTTGGGGTTCATCTGATTTTGCTAATTTTATTTCGCTATTTCGTGATATCTTTTTTGTTCCCAGAATTTCTGATAGGGTTTTCCAGGTCTTTTTTATATCACCTCGTAAGTTGGATAATCTGTTCTCATAATACAATTTTTTTGCCCTTCTTATCAGGCTGGTTAGGATTGACGAGTAACGTTTTGTTTGGTCTCTGGTTATGTGACCCATTCTGTACTGTTTTTCATATTGGTGTTTTGTATTTATGGATTTGAGAATGCTGGGTGTTAGCCAGGGACTGTTCAGTCTCTTAGCTGTCATCTGCTTAGTTTTTTTAGGGCAGTGCTTGTTATAGAGGTATTGAGTCTTTTTTAGAAAATTATTAATACATTCGTCAATATCTGTATTGATTTCTAGCTCAGTGTGCCAATCAATGTTTGCTAATGCTGTTGTGAAGTTATTAATGGCTGCCTCATTGTGAAGTCTGAAGGTGACTTTAGTAGTGTCTTGGGGTAATTTACCAAGAGTTGTTATGAGGAAAGTAGGGTAGTGGTCTGTGGTATTATCTGTAATTATGCCTGATTTTAAAGGGGATATGGTGTTGGTCCAGATGTGGTCAAGTAGGGAAACACTAGTCTCTGTAACTCTTGTAGGTTTTGTTACTGTTGGTAGCAACATACAGTTACTCATTGTGTTTGTGAATTCAGTAACGTGTGGGTCCTGGTCTTGCAGGAGATTTATATTGAAGTCACCTGAGAGTAGTAAGTGATCTTTGTTCATGCGTGCATCAGTTATCATACTTCCTAGGTTTTGACTAAATTGGCTAATGTTTGACTGTGGAACTCTGTAGATGTTTATCAATGTGAGAGGTTTTTGTAGGTATTTGGATTTGAATTTGGCTATTATATATTCCCCATGTTCATCTCTTGTGCAAGTATTAGTGATACATTCTAGTTGGTCTGAGTAGTATATGGCTGTGCCACCCCCTTGTTGGTCTGGCCTACAGTTGTGTATGGCTGTGTAACCAGGAATGGTATAGACATCTGTAGTATCAGGCTTTAGCCAGGTTTCAGTTAGTGTAATGATGGACATATTGGCATGTAAGGAATTTAGTAATGCTATGAGGTCATCGTAATGCTTGCTTAAAGATCTGATATTGTAGTTAAAGATAGTTATGTTGTTGTTGGCACTGAGAAGTGCCTTTGATTGTTCTGCAGTGTAGTAATTACAGTAACTGTTTGATTCATTTAAGTCATTAAATAAGAGGTTGGTATCTGGATCAATGCTTGTAATCATAAGATTTGTAGTGAATCTATAGTTAGAATTAAGTATAAAACAAAGTAAATAGTCTTAAGCTAAAAAATAGCACCTGAATTATTTAACAAATTTAAAATAATGGGGTAAGGTTTTTTTTTTTTTTTTTTTTTTTTTTTTTTTAAGCTAAAATAAAGGAGACAATATAAAAGGGACTAGTACAAATAAAGTGATGATCAAATAATGGAGCTTGGGAATATGATAGTAGGTAGTACTATAAAATAAATGAGCTTTGGAATATAATGCCAAAATTGTGAACTTGTTCTACTTTAGCACCTGAGAATAGCACCTTGATTATTTTAACAATTGTGAATGTATAAGCTAGGGTAGTTATATAAAGCTAAAATAAAGGAGAAAATATATAAGGGACTAAAATTAAGTAATGGTAAACAAAGTTAAATGGACAGATGGTCACTATGAAATAATATTGGTTTAGGAGTAAGATCTGATTTGTAATATTAGATAAATTGAGCAGTTTATTGCACAATAAAAGTAAAAAAAAATGAGGTAGTTGGTACTAGCTAGCAAAAGATAGTTTTGGTACTTGCAAAAAAGTAATTGGAATATACACTAATTGAATATACAATGTAAAGTGACTAAAAAAACAAGTAGTGATAAACAAAATTAAATGGACAGGTAAGAAAAAATGAATATTATTAATTTGGAGTAAGATTTGACTTTTAATTTAAAATTATGAGCAATTAATAGCAGTAAGAAAGTTATAGTAGGTAGTAGGTTGGTAGACAGCAACCACCCAGGGAAGTACTACCGTCCTGCCAGATGACTGTGAAACAAAAACCTGTAACTGTTTTGCATGATGGTAGGATTGCTGGTTTCTTTTTCTGTCTCATAAACACGCTAAGATAACAGGGATATCTTGCTACTCCTACTTACACTTTGGTCACACTTCACAGACACGCACATGCATATATATATATACATACATCTAGGTTTTTCTCCTTTTTCTAAATAGCTCTTGTTCTTTTTTATTTCTTCTATTGTCCATGGGGAAGTGGAAAAGAATCTTTCCTCCGTAAGCCATGCGTGTCGTATGAGGCGAAGAAAATGCCGGGAGCAATGGGCTAGTAACCCCTTCTCCTGTATACAATTACTAAAAAAGAGAAGAAGAAAAACTTTATAAAACTGGGTTGCTTAAATGTGCGTGGATGTAGTGCGGATGACAAGAAACAGATGATTGCTGATGTTATGAATGAAAAGAAGTTGGATGTCCTGGCCCTAAGCGAAACAAAGCTGAAGGGGGTAGGAGAGTTTCAGTGGGGGGAAATAAATGGGATTAAATCTGGAGTATCTGAGAGAGTTAGAGCAAATGAAGGGGTAGCAGTAATGTTAAATGATCAGTTATGGAAGGAGAAAAGAGAATATGAATGTGTAAATTCAAGAATTATGTGGATTAAAGTAAAGGTTGGATGCGAGAAGTGGGTCATAATAAGCGTGTATGCACCTGGAGAAGAGAGGAATGCAGAGGAGAGAGAGAGATTTTGGGAGATGTTAAGTGAATGTATAGGAGCCTTTGAACCAAGTGAGAGAGTAATTGTGGTAGGGGACTTGAATGCTAAAGTAGGAGAAACTTTTAGAGAGGGTGTGGTAGGTAAGTTTGGGGTGCCAGGTGTAAATGATAATGGGAGCCCTTTGATTGAACTTTGTATAGAAAGGGGTTTAGTTATAGGTAATACATATTTTAAGAAAAAGAGGATAAATAAGTATACACGATATGATGTAGGGCGAAATGACAGTAGTTTGTTGGATTATGTATTGGTAGATAAAAGACTGTTGAGTAGACTTCAGGATGTACATGTTTATAGAGGGGCCACAGATATATCAGATCACTTTCTAGTTGTAGCTACACTGAGAGTAAAAGGTAGATGGGATACAAGGAGAATAGAAGCATCAGGGAAGAGAGAGGTGAAGGTTTATAAACTAAAAGAGGAGGCAGTTAGGGTAAGATATAAACAGCTATTGGAGGATAGATGGGCTAATGAGAGCATAGGCAATGGGGTCGAAGAGGTATGGGGTAGGTTTAAAAATGTAGTGTTAGAGTGTTCAGCAGAAGTTTGTGGTTACAGGAAAGTGGGTGCAGGAGGGAAGAGGAGCGATTGGTGGAATGATGATGTAAAGAGAGTAGTAAGGGAGAAAAAGTTAGCATATGAGAAGTTTTTACAAAGTAGAAGTGATGCAAGGAGGGAAGAGTATATGGAGAAAAAGAGAGAAGTTAAGAGAGTGGTGAAGCAGTGTAAAAAGAGAGCAAATGAGAGAGTGGGTGAGATGTTATCAACAAATTTTGTTGAAAATAAGAAAAAGTTTTGGAGTGAGATTAACAAGTTAAGAAAGCCTAGAGAACAAATGGATTTGTCAGTTAAAAATAGGAGAGGAGAGTTATTAAATGGAGAGGTAGAGGTATTGGGAAGATGGAAGGAATATTTTGAGGAATTGTTAAATGTTGATGAAGATAGGGAAGCTGTGATTTCGTGTATAGGGCAAGGAGGAATAACATCTTGTAGGAGTGAGGAAGAGCCAGTTGTGAGTGTGGGGGAAGTTCGTGAGGCAGTAGGTAAAATGAAAGGGGGTAAGGCAGCCGGGATTGATGGGATAAAGATAGAAATGTTAAAAGCAGGTGGGGATATAGTTTTGGAGTGGTTGGTGCAATTATTTAATAAATGTATGGAAGAGGGTAAGGTACCTAGGGATTGGCAGAGAGCATGCATAGTTCCTTTGTATAAAGGCAAAGGGGATAAAAGAGAGTGCAAAAATTATAGGGGGATAAGTCTGTTGAGTGTACCTGGTAAAGTGTATGGTAGAGTTATAATTGAAAGAATTAAGAGTAAGACGGAGAATAGGATAGCAGATGAACAAGGAGGCTTTAGGAAAGGTAGGGGGTGTGTGGACCAGGTGTTTACAGTGAAACATATAAGTGAACAGTATTTAGATAAGGCTAAAGAGGTCTTTGTGGCATTTATGGATTTGGAAAAGGCGTATGACAGGGTGGATAGGGGGGCAATGTGGCAGATGTTGCAAGTGTATGGTGTAGGAGGTAGGTTACTGAAAGCAGTGAAGAGTTTTTACGAGGATAGTGAGGCTCAAGTTAGAGTATGTAGGAAAGAGGGAAATTTTTTCCCAGTAAAAGTAGGCCTTAGACAAGGATGTGTGATGTCACCGTGGTTGTTTAATATATTTATAGATGGGGTTGTAAGAGAAGTAAATGCGAGGGTCTTGGCAAGAGGCGTGGAGTTAAAAGATAAAGAATCACACACAAAGTGGGAGTTGTCACAGCTGCTCTTTGCTGATGACACTGTGCTCTTGGGAGATTCTGAAGAGAAGTTGCAGAGATTGGTGGATGAATTTGGTAGGGTGTGCAAAAGAAGAAAATTAAAGGTGAATACAGGAAAGAGTAAGGTTATGAGGATAACAAAAAGATTAGGTGATGAAAGATTGAATATCAGATTGGAGGGAGAGAGTATGGAGGAGGTGAACGTATTCAGATATTTGGGAGTGGACGTGTCAGCGGATGGGTCTATGAAAGATGAGGTGAATCATAGAATTGATGAGGGAAAAAGAGTGAGTGGTGCACTTAGGAGTCTGTGGAGACAAAGAACTTTGTCCTTGGAGGCAAAGAGGGGAATGTATGAGAGTATAGTTTTACCAACGCTCTTATATGGGTGTGAAGCGTGGGTGATGAATGTTGCAGCGAGGAGAAGGCTGGAGGCAGTGGAGATGTCATGTCTGAGGGCAATGTGTGGTGTGAATATAATGCAGAGAATTCGTAGTTTGGAAGTTAGGAGGAGGTGCGGGATTACCAAAACTGTTGTCCAGAGGGCTGAGGAAGGGTTGTTGAGGTGGTTCGGACATGTAGAGAGAATGGAGCGAAACAGAATGACTTCAAGAGTGTATCAGTCTGTAGTGGAAGGAAGGCGGGGTAGGGGTCGGCCTAGGAAGGGTTGGAGGGAGGGGGTAAAGGAGGTTTTGTGTGCGAGGGGCTTGGACTTCCAGCAGGCATGCGTGAGCGTGTTTGATAGGAGTGAATGGAGACAAATGGTTTTTAATACTTGACGTGCTGTTGGAGTGTGAGCAAAGTAACATTTATGAAGGGATTCAGGGAAACCGGCAGGCCGGACTTGAGTCCTGGAGATGGGAAGTACAGTGCCTGCACTCTGAAGGAGGGGTGTTAATGTTGCAGTTTAAAAACTGTAGTGTAAAGCACCCTTCTGGCACGACAGTGATGGAGTGAATGATGGTGAAAGTTTTTCTTTTTCGGGCCACCCTGCCTTGGTGGGAATCGGCCGGTGTGATAATAAAAAAAATAAAAAAAAGAAAGTTATAGAGTATTGGAGGTAGTTGGCATTAGCTAGTGATGAAAAATAATAAAAATAATAATGTACAATATGATAGTAACGTACACTATATGCACCACACGTATATATGTATTAAGGGCACTTATTTAATCTGTTACAGAAATGTCAGCTTTTCTAAGGAAGGTAGAGAAATCATGTTCGTTTGAGATGGTATATTGTTGTCCTGTTGATGTTTTCCTTACTAGTATTTTCCCATCTCGCGTGAAACACTGATGTATTTTGTTTTCCTGTTTAAGTTTTCTCAGCCTGAACAGAAGGTTTTGACGTTTTTTTGTTAGACACTCATTTATGTACACTCCATTTTTCATTGTAATTGCTGATTTAATTAGGTCCTTTCTTTTATCGTATGAATGAAGTCGGATCATTATACTGTGTTTACTTCCTGGTTTTCCTAACAAACGTGTTTCTTTGATTTCATTGTTTTGCACGATGACTTGTACGTGGTTCTGTATTATCCTGATAGCAGTTTCTTTGCACTGTGCTTGTGTTATGTCACTAGGAATGTGTGGACTGTTTATTATAACTGCATCAGACAACTTATCTTGTTCAGTTTTGTCGTCTTGGAAATCAAGGTATTCATTTAGTCGAGTGTGCATGTTCAGATTCCAGTCCTTGATTGCTTCTTCAACGTTCATATTTATTGTTGTTATTTGTTCAGTGTGACTGGCTATAGCTGCTTTTAGAGTATTTTCTGTATCAACACTTCCCGATGTAATCTTCTCTTCAAGGTTTTGGATCTTATTCTCGAGGTTGGTTATCTTGGAATCTCGTCGCTCGAGTGCTGCTTTGATATCTTTGATTTCATTTTCTAGAGCAACGATGTAGTCCTTGATATTGTCAGGAATAATCGTACTTGAGTTATCATGGATGAATCCTTTGAAGGGAGTGGAGTTGGAGGGGGAGTCAGCCATGTTTGTTGTTGTTGTTGTTGTTCCTTGGGTGGCGGCGGAGAGAGGGGTTGATGATACACTGGCGTCCTGCTGGGTAGACAAGTTGAGTTCTAGGGTCCTTGCTGTTATTCTTTTATTACTGGTGTTGTGTCTTCTGCGATATCCTTTCATAGTATCACTGAAGTAGATACTGTGTAGCAATGGAGGAGAAGGCTTGTTTTCTCGGAGCTTGGGTTAAGTGGTTGTCTGGCAGCGGAGGCAGTGTTTGGGTTAGCAGGGCTGTCTTCCTTAGATCTTCTAATTTTGTCAAGATTTGGGTTACATTCTTAGTATTCTTGGGTCATGTTGTGGTCTACGTGGGTTCATGTAGTTGAACTTTCACTTAGGCCATCACAAGTTTTGATGGGCGATGTTTTTTTTTGAGAAAGAAGAGCTGGTAGGATACCGTTGCTGCCGCTGCCGCCGCCTCACCAATTTTTAGAATTGACAGTTACTTTTTGCTGATGATACTGTGCTTATGGGAGATTCTAAAGAAAAATTGCAAAGGTTAGTGGATGAGTTTGGGAGTGTGTGTAAAGGTAGAAAGTTGAAAGTGAACATAGAAAAGAGTAAGGTGATGAGGGTATCAAATGATTTAGATAAAGAAAAATTGGATATCAAATTGGGGAGAGGAGTATGGAAGAAGTGAATGTTTTCAGATACTTGGGAGTTGACGTGTCGGCGGATGGATTTATGAAGGATGAGGTTAATCATAGAATTGATGAAGGAAAAAAGGTGAGTGGTGCATTGAGGTATATGTGGAGTCAAAAAACGTTATCTATGGAGGCAAAGAAGGGAATGTATGAAAGTATAGTAGTACCAACACTCTTATATGGGTGTGAAGCTTGGGTTGTGAATGCAGCAGCAAGGAGGCAGTTGGAGGCAGTGGAGATGTCCTGTCTAAGGGCAATGTGTGGTGTAAATATTATGCAGAAAATTCGGAGTGTGGAAATTAGGAGGTGTGGAGTTAATAAAAGTATTAGTCATAGGGCTGAAGAGGGGCTGTTGAGGTGGTTTGGTCATTTAGAGAGAATGGATCAAAGTAGAATGACATGGAGAGAATTTAAATCTGTAGGAGACTGAAGGCGGGGTAGGGGTCGTCCTCGAGAAGGTTGGAAGGAAGGGGTAAGGGTGGTTTTGTGGGCGAGGGGCTTGGACTTCCAGCAGGAGTGCATGAGCGTGTTATACTGTCTTTTACAGCTTTGAAGCCAGGCATTGACTTCTCTTCTTTAGCAATAAATGTCCTAGAGAACATCTTCCAAAATAATGCAGTTTCATCCACATTAAAAATCTGTTGCTTGGTAAATCCCCCACATTTAATTATCCCTGCTTCACCCTGTACTTTGATGTTGTCAAGTTGGCTTTTTTCCCTAAACCTTTGAAACCAGCCTCTGCTGGCTTTATATTTATTTTCATCATACATTAAGTGTGCAATAGAGGTAGGCCTAAAAAATGATATGAAAGTAAACGGAATGTAAAATATTGCCAGAATAGAGAGGCGCAGAACTCACAAATTCTGTAAACAGACTGAATCACCAACAATATACTCTGGCTCATGGCAGCTGTTATGCAGGCTACTGCATTAATGTGAAGATAATTTGTATATAATGTAAGGTGTATTGTGGGAGAAAATGCTCCATAAATGTATATATAATATCAGTGTTTTGGGTGGACATGTGTGTGTGGTCAGCTGGATACACACAGAACAGGTATTGGATGTCCATTTAGGAGTGACTAGTTTCACTCCCAGTTTGACTAGTTTTGCCATACAACACCTGAACCTTTTATGATGATGCGGGTGAGGTGATCAAGGACCTGTCAGACATATAGCTTATACTGTACCCACGCTTTAAGATTTTAACTTGTCGAATATATCTTAAATTCTTCCCAAATTTGATTGATTATAAATGTAATTTGTATAATCCTAAACCAATATTCATATAAATTTAAAATGATTTTTTATGAACTTTGATTCTATTACATTTCTCTCAACCATGGACCTGCTTGATACAACTTTTCTTGGCCTTTTAAAAATTAATTGTAATCTTACTCTTATATGTCTTCTGCTAATCTTTTATTTTTATAGTTTTTTGATAATATGAAAAATTACAAAAGCACTTGGAAGCTCACTATTCTTTTCACAGTGGTTGTTCTGTACATAGTAATGTGTGTGTAAATTACCTAGGATAACCCAATAAAGTCAGTGATGCCAAATATTGATTTTAACGTACCTGCATGCCAGCACAACGTGTAAGTTTATTTAGGTACAGGTACACACAAGTACAATTATCAGTACTATTTCAGTCCAGTCTCAGCCATAGACATACCTTGCTCACTGAGTTTAATTATTTCTAACTTTGCATTTAAAATAAGAGCCTTATGACTCCTCTTTCTATCACAATTGCCCTTAGATGCCATTGTAACACAAAAAGACTGTTTAAAAAAATATGCAATAACTTTAAATGCTTGAAACTTTGGAAAGTTTCTGGGCAGAATCAAGAGAGATATGGAGCTCATGGAGGATGTAAGCAAACTGAGAAATAAAATGACACGTGGATGCCCAGCTGGCCAGGGGCTCCGGCCATCATAATGAATCAGGAGCTGTATAAACAAATTTTGGGATATAATTTGAAATGGCTGTATTAGTGAAGCACCATAAACCGAAGCCCTACTGTATTTAGTATTACAAAATAGAGGTTATTCCCTGAAAGTACTAGAATATACTTTAAAAAGCACTGGAAAACTGTTACAATAATTGAAGGTTATATTGCCAGCAGTCTCTGCATCAAAATTAGCTGATACTGAAGCTATCAAAATTAGCCGATGCTGATGTCATCAGAATTAGCCACTATCAAAATTAGCCGATATCAGTACCATCAAAATTAGTTGATACCAATACCATTACTTTGGCACTGCTAATTGTTCCTTAATATCTTCCTAAGTAGTGACACTGGAAAGTGATCTTAACACTCATGACCTCTTCATGAGTAGTGGCACTGGAGAATGATCCTGGTACTCATGACCTTGTCCAACATTTCTCACACCTCACCACAACCCAATTGTGGTCTTATTATTTCTTTCACTCTGTCTTATTCTTTTGCATTATTTGTGTCCTCTCTGAGTTATATTAATTGGTCTTTACTTTTATATTTTATTCTTTGTAATAAGATTCCTTTTATGTTTAGGTTGTTGAGCTGTGGGATCGAATATATCAAGCTTGGGTAGCAGCACATCCCCAGGCACCAGCCAGAGGACCAGTCGTCACATCAGAAGCTGTTGCCATGACCTTTGACTCTCTTGTAGAAGGGCTGCGCAAAACTCCAGGTCAGGCTTTTTTTTTTATACAGGTTGTCTTGTTAATTAAAGTAAAATCAGGCCTTCAGAGGATGACCTGGCAAATCCATCAGGAGAAACTCTTGGGAAGAAAGACTTAATAAACAAGGTTTTAGCTCTTGCCTTCACATAGCTGACCAGTTAGTAACAGGTTTAAACTTGGCCAGCTCCTCATTTGCTGATATTGTTACTTGAGGGACCTGTTTTGTCTTGGTCCCTGAAATAATTTTTTTTTTGTTCTTGGGCCTTAAAATGACAAGTTAATATTGACAGCCTGCATGATAAATGTCAACGTGAAGAATTTGTGTAGTATTTTCGTGTCGCCATTAATTTATTCTGATACGACACAGTGAAATTATATTCAAGATATTTCAAAGCAGTTTCTGAAACTGAATTGTGGGTCACAACACAATTCATAAATATTTGTTTCGTGTTGTATTTTTTAAAGTTTTTATTTATGAATTGTGTAGCGACTCATAATTCAGTTTCAGTGACAGCTCAAGAATATCTTCATGTCATTTCACTGTTTGTCATATTAGAATAAGGACAACATACATGCAGTAGTCAGTTTCTCATATGTTGTTGTGTGCAATTTTGTGGTTGTTAGCATTCATTCATTCTCAACCATTGTTAGTGTGGTTTAATGTTAACCTTCACTTTCTGTTCTCGACCATCATTAGTGTGGTGGTTAGTCTTAACTTACTGTCTTCAAGTGGTGAAGGAAGAGCATTGTACACTTGATATGACTACCTTTGTGTGTATGTTCATGTTTTCTATATTTCCTGTACTTGATAAAGCCTCTTGTAGGTGAAAGCTCAGAGAAGGACTCTTTTTTGCTGTATGTCTTTTTCACCATTTATAATAAGTATAGGGGTGTGAGGCAGCTTGTTCAGTGTCAGGATGCTTTCTCAGTGTGCCAGAGACATGGTTCAGTGTGTGAGTCAGTTTGTTCGGTGTCAGGAAGCTTGCTTAGTGTACCAGGTAGTTGGTTTAGGGTTATGGAGTTTGTGTATTGTGAAGTGTTAACTAACAGTTGTGTTGATGTGTTCATAATGAATACTACATACGTTGTTAATTTTGGTTTAATGCGTAATAGAGGTGTAGTATAGAACAATTATATTATATATACATGTAGTTTGTTGTCTCACCTTTGCTGATAAAGATCATTGCTAACACAATTTTGGCTTTGTATTCTTGTAGTACAGCCCAGGATTCATCCCCCACAAATTTCTTCTGGATTTCTTGAAGCCAAATTCACAGGTATTCTTTCTTTTGTCATTACATTGGAAATAAATATCTCCCATTAACTATTCCCTTATTAATGTGTATGCTTAATCCTTTTGCCTATGTTTAAAACCTTAAATTTATTATACATAGCATTACATTAAGACTACAGTAATAATAATTTTAGATAATTACCCAGTCTCAATAGTAAATGTCACATGTAGGCAGTCATTGTATCATCCTCCTACCACAAGACATTAGTGTCATGTTGCTTGACACTATACATAGGCAGGTAAAAGACATGAGTGTCTTGTTTCTTGACACATGTGACTTAAAGCACAGTGTATTTCTCTCTCTAAGAGACTGGATAGTTATAGATAATTTTGAGTTGATGTTGCCATGTTAGCTAGATCTTGTTAGATTAGCAGTGAAACTTGTATGTATCGGATAGGAAGCTTGCAACCCCTTATGATACTTGTAGTTTATTCTCCTTGTGAATGTGTCTGGTGTACATGTAAAAGTATATGGTCTAAAGCAAGTCCTGTACTGGCCATGTTGATGGCTAAATATTCTTGTGAATGTGTCTGGTGTTAGTTGTAATACTCTGTGATGCTAAGTAAATCTTGTACTATGTTAATGGCTGATGTCTTGTGTGGTTCACTTGTTTCTTTTATATATACATTCTACTGCTTTGCTTGGTATCCAGTACCATCTTTGAATTTTCAAATCACTAACATCAGACAGAAGGTTTGGTGACTTAAAATATAATCACAAGTTATCCAGCACTATAATTTAAGTTCATTTTAGGTTATGTGACTTGATAACTTCAGTTGGTGATATCAGTAGCATTCCTCTGTTTTGGTTCCTTTGTTGTTTGTTCATGCGTGTAGTTAATCCTCTCTCTTCATACAATTTCAGATTGCTTAGTACTAAGTCACTCTGTAGAGTAGTTTACATTCCTCACAGGTCATTCTTCTCTCCGTGTGTATACAGTTGTGCACTCAGTTACTTTTGGTAATTTACTGTGTTTACTCCTCAGTTAATGAAAAATAATTTGCATTGTTAGACTAAATAGTTTGCTGGTTATTTTAAAATGATTGATATGCTATACGTATTTGACAGAGTAATATTGAAGACATTCTGGCTCAAGAGTGTTCATGCTTTTTTCTTTTTTTAAATTCCATTTATTGTACAGTGTTTGTAAATCACATTCCAATTTTTGTCTTGAAGACTAAGTACAGTAAATTGATTTAGAAGAACTTTTGCTTCTTTAAATTTAATTATGTGTAAATATTACCTTCAATCCTGGACTTCTTTCACTTTGTCAGTATGATTCCATTAATATATTAATACACATATAACCCACGCTTGGGAGATTGAAACTTACAATGATGTCTGAGTCCAACTTCGACCATTAACAAGTCACACAGAGGGAAGGGAGCCAGAATATATACGAAAGGGGGGTGACAGACAGGATTGTTAGAATAGTAATAGTGGCAGTGGTGATGGAAGTGATAGTAGTAGTAGTAGTAGTAATAATGGTAGAAGTAAAAGTAAAAAAGTAGTGGAAGTAGTAGTAGTAGTAATAATGGCAAAGATTGGAGTACTAGTGAAGAAATATTGCAGTAATACCTTGCATAGCACAGTTTTGAACAGTACAGGTTTTGATATAATATGGCTTATAAATTTAATAAGTTTAACAGTATCAGTTTTATTTAACTGCATTACACATTGATATTGGACTGCTGCTGTGTACTAGAGGCGTGTGATGTGAACATCAGTATCGCTCCAGACTCCGAGCAGTGAAGTTGTGTAGTCTTAAACAGTATGTACATATACACAATTTTTTTTTATTATATAAAATGCTGGTACCCCCCTTTTATGCACAAACATGAGAGAGAGGTTAAGAGAGTGGTGAAGCAATGTAAAAAGAGCAAATGAGAGAGTGGGTGAGATGTTATCAACAAATTTTGTTGAAAATAAGAAAAAGTTTTGGAGTGAGATTAACAAGTTTAGGAAGCCTAGAGAACAAATGGATTTGTCGGTTAAAAATAGGAGAGGAGAGTTATTAAATGGAGAGTT
>NC_091345.1:23274284-23429284 GCF_038502225.1 Cherax quadricarinatus
CATTGCTTCACCACTCTCTTAACCTCTCGCTTTTTCTCCATATACTCTTCCCTCCTTGCATCACTTCTACTTTGTAAAAACTTCTCATATGCTAACTTTTTATCCCTTACTACTCTCTTCACATCATCATTCCACCAATCGCTCCTCTTCCCTCCCGCACCCACTTTCCTGTAACCACAAACTTCTGCTGAACACACTAACACTACATTTTTAAACCTACCCCTTACCTCTTCGACCCCATTGCCTATACTCTCATTAGCCCATCTATCCTCCAATAGCTGTTTATATCTTACCCTAACTGTCTCCTCTTTTAGTTTATAAACCTTCACCTCTCTCTTCCCTGATGCTTCTATTCTCCTTGTATCCCATCTACCTTTTACTCTCAGTGTAGCTACAACTAGAAAGTGATCTGATATATCTGTGGCCCCTCTATAAACATGTACATCTTGAAGTCTACTCAACAGTCTTTTATCTACCAATACATAATCCAACAAACTACTGTCATTTCGCCCTACATCATATCTTGTATACTTATTTATCCTCTTTTTCTTAAAATATGTATTACCTATAACTAAACCCCTTTCTATACAAAGTTCAATCAAAGGGCTCCCATTATCATTTACACCTGGCACCCCAAACTTACCTACCACACCCTCTCTAAAAGTTTCTCCTACTTTAGCATTCAGGTCCCCTACCACAATTACTCTCTCACTTGGTTCAAAGGCTCCTATACATTCACTTAACATTCCCAAAATCTCTCTCTCTCTGCATTCCTCTCTTCTGCAGGTGCATACACGCTCATTATGACCCACTTCTCGCATCCAACCTTTACTTTAATCCACATAATTCTTGAATTTACACATTCATATTCTCTTTTCTCCTTCCATAACTGATCATTCAACATTACTGCTACCCCTTCCTTTGCTCTAACTCTCTCAGATACTCCAGATTTAATCCCATTTATTTCCCCCCACCGAAACTCCCCTGCCCCCTTCAGCTTTGTTTTGCTTAGGGCCAGGACATCCAACTTCTTTTCATTCATAACATCAGCAATCATCTGTTTCTTGTCATCTGCACTACATCCACGCACATTTAAGCATCCCAGTTTTATAAAGTTTTTCTTCTTCTCTTTTTTAGTAAATGTCTACAGGAGAAGGGGTTACTAGCCCATTGCTCTCGGCATTTTAGTCGCCTCATACGACACGCATGGCTTACGGAGGAAAGATTCTTTTCCACTTCCCCATGGACAATAGAAGAAATAAAGAGGAACAAGAGCTATTTAGAAAAAGGAGAAAAACCTAGATGTATGTATATATATATGGATGTGCGTGTCTGTGAAGTGTGACCAAACTGTAAGTTGGAGTAGCAAGATATCCCTGTTATCTAGCGTGTTTATGAGACAGAAAAAGAAAGACATAATAAACAATATTAATAACATAGAAACATGGAATATACTCTAGAATGAATAAAATAAGTCATTACGTATGTCACGAGAGGTGTTGTGTTGTTGGGTATATAAGGGCCACTGAGTGTAAGCCGTCCATAATGGTGGTGAGGCGGCGGTGGTTTTTGTAGCCCTATATAACTCCAACAACATTGGAGGAGTTGGTAGAATTGCTGAATCACTAAAGAAGGAACCCTCTAACACCATCACTACGACCTTCTACCACTATTACAACTGTTACCACCATCACTACTACCTTCTACCACCATCACTACTACCTTCTACCACCATCACTACTACCTTCTACCACCATCACTACTACCTTCTACCACCATCACTACCACCAAAGAAAGCTTCTAGTGCCAGCCTTTTGGTAAAGAATGTGAGAAACACACAATTTATGAAAAAGTTTGTAGAAAAATACAAAGATGGTGGTGGTAGAGTGGAAGCAGTTGTGATAGTGGTTGATGAACTTAAGAATATAAGAACATAAAGGAGGATCACTGCAGCAGGCCTGTTGGCCCATGCTCGGCAGGTCCTTTACAATTCATCCCACTAACGAAACATTTTCCCAAGCCAGTCCTCAATGCTACCCAAGAAATAAGCTCTGATAACTCTATCCACTCATTTGCAAGTCCCAAGTCCCAAAATCAATGGAATATTATGAAATATTTCGTAGGAGCATGTGAGGGGACTGTCACTCACTGGTAAACAATGGCACACTGGCTGGGAAGGAAAGGCCGAGGCGGCTCAGAGCGTGAGTACGCGTCCAGGACGAAGGACTATTAGGACTATTAGCGAGTTACCGGACCATTTGCGAGCCAATATTTTGACGAAAAAACAGGACTATTTCTGAAATGGACGACTTTCAGGCCGGACGATTATTGAGGGACCACTGTATATACTTCTGCATATCCAAAACATTGCTGGGACATGTAAATACTTTGTATATATTCCAAGACGATAGTAAGTGGCCAAGGCAGGTGTAAATGTCCACCTGTCAGTGTGTTTGTGACAATGTGAGTACAATTTCAGTACCTAATACTAGTGTCAGAACAAAGATTGGTTATGAAATGACAAAAACTACTATAAATTATAATTATCAGAACATGAAAATTATATAAAATATGAAAAATAGAAAAAAAGGTATATCAGCAACACTTTTGCAAGCGCAGCGCTCCATATTGCCGTCAGGTAATCCCCAAGTACCAACTTTGCGGCCTCATATCTCGGTAAGTACAGTGTACTGACTCTTAATTTTTTTTTTTATCCTATAACACTTTGAAAAATGTGCTCTTTTTTTCAATAAAAAAAAATATTTTTTCATTTTTCAAAATATTCAGGGCACTGGGGTAGTGAATGTATATATACGTTTGGACTGTTTACGGGTTAAATTTTGTAATTTATACAGGAGAAGGGGTTACTAACCCCTTGCTCCCATTGATGGTGTTACCTTCTCTTATTGAGTAATTCCAACTTCACAGGCATCCCAGTCTCTCCGGTAACTATTCATCACTGATTCTCTTAGTACAGTATTTTATGAACTTGTGAAATCAGGGAACAGGTTGGGCTTGTACTCATGGCAGACGAGTCCTAAAACTCATAAGCCGGTGCACAAACCACTCAGCTCTAATAAGATTCATCTAGCTAGGTATATTTGTGGTTACAGTGGGGCCTATGCTAACCTCCCTATGGTGTATAAAATATACCTAGTTGGCTGAATCTTATTAGAGCTTTCTGGCCCAGTGGTTAATGCACTGTCTTGTGAGTTTTAGCACTCACTCACCATGGCTTCAAGTCATGGTACAGTATTGTATCTTCTATACCAGTGACATAGGTGTGAACAGGTTGGTGTGCGAATGGGTTCATGCCTTAGAAACTATGGCCTGCTTGAAATTCTCTTTGCAAGTGTTCAACTTATAGAGCAATACAGTCATAGAGTTCACTTTATAAAAGAGCTCAGCAACTAGTACTGCATTATGATGCCTTGCCCTGGTATGGAGCCAAAAATAATGAAATGTTACATAATGTTCTTGTTGTCCTTATTCCATGTTTTATCATGAGTGGTTGGTCAAACCAGCAAGACATGCTGAAGTCACCATTCCTGTCCATGATAACAAGATGAAATGAAGTCATAGTACCTGGTTGTGATAACAAGATGAGAGTCATAGTACCTGGTCATGAAAACAGTCTTTAGAAATATCAAGGTATGTTTTTGCTTAATTGGTAAAGTGTCGTAATACTTGTTAACTTACAGGGGAAGTCATCCATATTTGACTGGTCTGGCTGTTGCTGGGGGCATCTTCTACTGGGGTGCTGAAGGGGCCATCCTGGGCCCCTTGTTATTATGCATCCTTAAAGTGGCTACCAACATGTATTCTACTCTCATCCAGTCTCCTGGGGACATAACTCGCCGCTTTGGCAGACTCCGCAGGTTAGCATCCAGAGCCACAAGTTTTATACTAGAGGAGAATGTAATTTTTAAAATGTTATGTCATCATGAACTGTGATCATTTTTTGAACTGTGATCATTTTTTTTTATGAAAGAGCAAATTTCTAAATGATTTTAAGGAACACTGAATTTGACAGAAGGTATTGCTTATACTGTACTAAGACATGTCATTGAAGCTAGTGTGAATAGCATACTTAAGTTGTTGTAACTGAAGTATGAGATATTTGACTTAGTTAAAAATATAATTTTGTTGAAAATAGTTTCACAGTAGTTGTAATGAAAGTACAAGGCATGTAATAGTAAATAGTGTAAATGTAAATGTAAGTAGTGTAAATGTAAATAGTGAAAATGTAAATAGTGAGAGTGTGGTGAAAGTGTTGAATGATGATGAAAGTTTTTCTTTTTGGGGATTTTCTTTCTCTTTGGGTCACCCTGCCTCAGTGGGAGACGGCCGACTTGTTGCAAAAAAAAATATATAGTCTGATCTGTTCTTTGAGAGTTTAAGTGCAAAGAACATAGAGAAATATTGAACTATACTAATAAAACTGTTACTGTATATATTTTAGATTCCTAATTCTATGTAGAGTTTCTGTACATGTTGAATGATCTGGGAGGCCTACAAAAGTTGTATTTACTTATTTTTAAGAAGTGGTTACAATTTCACCCTATATTCTGGCTGTCCCGAGATGTTAGTCCAGAGTGCTGGTCTCCACTATGCCACAGAAGGTCATAGGTTAACCAGAGCCAGGAACTATAAGGACACCACACACCATCTGATTCTTATTTTCACATCTTATTCTCACTGTGAGGTGTAAGGACTCCTATAGGGGCTGAGGTCAGTAGTAGATCAGAGGACTTTTGCAGGACTGAGATCTAGAAGAGGATTCCTTGTTTATGATGAGCATTTCACAGTAGATACAAGAACTTTTTTTGAAGGGGCAACCATCACATAAGATGATTTGAGTAACAGATGTTGTTGACAAGTATGGTAAAAAAGTAAGTGTGTGTGTACTCAGTTGTGGTTGCAGGGGTTGATTCACAGCTCCTGGTCCCGTCTCTTCATTGGCTGCTACTAGGTCCTCTTCCTGCTCCATGAGCTTTATCATACCTCTTCTTAAAGCTATGTATGGATCCTGCCTCCACTACATCACTTCCCAGACTATTCCACTTCTGACAACTCTGTGACTGAAGAAATACTTCTTAACATTCCTGTGATTCATCTGAGTCTTCAACTTTCAATTGTGACCCCTTGTTGCTGTGTCCCATCTCTGGAACATCCTGTCTCTGTCCACCTTGTCAATTCCTCTCAGTATTTTATATTTTTTATTATTACCACACTGGCCGATTCCCACCAAGGCAGGGTGGCCCGAAAAAGAAAAACTTTCACCATCATTTACTCCATCACTGTCTTGCCGGAAGGGTGCTCTACACTACAGTTTTTAAACTGCAACATTAACACCCCTCCTTCAGAGTGCAGGCACTGTACTTCCCATCTCCAGGACTCAAGTCCGGCCTGCCGGTTTCCCTGAACCCCTTCATAAATGTTACTGTGCTTACACTCCAACAGCACGTCAAGTATTAAAAACTATTTGTCTCCATTCACTCCTATCAAACACGCTCACGCATGCCTGCTGGAAGTCCAAGCCCCTCGCACACAAAACCTCCTTTACCCCCTCCCTCCAACCTTTGCTAGGCCGACCCCTACCCCGCCTTCCTTCCACTACAGACTGATACACTCTTGAAGTCACTCTGTTTCGCTCCATTCTCTCTACATGTCCGAACCACCTCAACAACCCTTCCTCAGCCCTCTGGACAACAGTTTTGGTAATCCCGCACCTCCTCCTAACTTCCAAACTACGAATTCTCTGCATTATATTCACACCACACATTGCCCTCAGCCATGACATCTCCACTGCCTCCAGCCTTCTCCTCGCTGCAACATTCATCACCCATGCTTCACACCCATATAAGAGCGTTGGTAAAACTATACTCTCATACATTCCCCTCTTTGCCTCCAAGGACAAAGTTCTTTGTCTCCACAGACTCCTAAGTGCACCACTCACCCTTTTCCCCTCATCAATTCTATGATTCACCTCATCTTTCATAGACCCATCCGCTGACACGTCCACTCCCAAATATCTGAATACATTCACCTTCTTCATACTCTCTCCCTCCAATCTGATATCCAATCTTTCATCACCTAATCTTTTTGTTATCCTCATAACCTTACTCTTTCCTGTATTCACTTTTAATTTTCTTCTTTTGCACACCCTACCAAATTCATCCACCAATCTCTGCAACTTCTCGTCAGAATCTCCCAAGAGCACAGTGTCATCAGCAAAGAGCAACGGTGACAACTCCCACTTTGTGTGATTCTTTATCTTTTAACTCCACGCCTCTTGCCAAGACCCTCACATTTACTTCTCTTACAACCCCATCTATAAATATATTAAACAACCATGGTGACATCACACATCCTTGTCTAAGGCCTACTTTTACTGGGAAATAATTTCCCTCTTTCCTACACACCCTAACTTGAGCCTCACTATCCTCGTAAAAACTCTTCACTGCTTTCAGTAACCTACCTCCTACACCATACACCTGCAACATCTGCCACATTGCCCCTCCTATCCACCCTGTCATACGCCTTTTCCAAATCCATAAATGCCACAAAGACCTCTTTAGCCTTATCTAAATACTGTTCACTTACATGTTTCACTGTAAACACCTGGTCCACACACCCCCTACCTTTCCTAAAGCCTCCTTGTTCATCTGCTATCCTATTCTCCGTCTTACTCTTAATTCTTTCAATAATAACTCTACCATACACTTTACCAGGTATACTCAACAGACTTATCCCCCTATAATTTTTGCACTCTCTTTTGTCCCCTTTGCCTTTATACAAAGGAACTATGCATGCTCTCTGCCAATCCCTAGGTACCTTACCCTCTTCCATACATTTATTAAATAATTGCACCAACCACTCCAAAACTATATCCCCACCTGCTTTTAACATTTCTATCTTTATTCCCATCAATCCCGGCTGCCTTACCCCCTTTCATTTTACCTACTGCCTCACGAACTTCCCCCACACTCACAACTGGCTCTTCCTCACTCCTACAAGATGTTATTCCTCCTTGCCCTATACACGAAATCACAGCTTCCCTATCTTCATCAACATTTAACAATTCCTCAAAATATTCCCTCCATCTTCCCAATACCTCTAACTCTCCATTTAATAACACTCCTCTCCTATTTTTAACTGACAAATCCATTTGTACTCTAGGCTTCCTTAACTTGTTAATCTCACTCCATTATCATATGTCATTATCATATCCCCTCTCTCTTCTGTCCTCCAGTGTTGTCAGGTCGATTTCCCTTAACCTCTCCATGTAGGACATGCCCCTTAGCTCCAGAGCTAGTTGTGTTGCAAACCTTTGCACTTTCTCTAATTTCCTTATGTGCTTGGCTAGGCATGGGTTCCAAACTGGTGCTGCATACTCCAATATAGGCTTGACATACACTGTGTACAGGGCCCTGAATGATTCCTTACTGAGATGTCGAAATGCTATTCTTAGGTTTGCTAGGCGCCCATGTGCTGCAGCAGTTACTTGGTTGATGTGCACCTCAAGAGATGTACTCAGTGTTATACTCACCCCAAGATCCCTTTCCTTGAGTGTGGTTTGTAGTCTCTGGCCCCCTAGACTGTACTCCATCTTTGGTGTTCTTTGCCCTTCCCCAATCTTCGTGACTTTGCACTTGGTGAGGTTGAACTCTGGGAGTCATTTTCTGGACCAGGCCTGCTGCCTTGTCCTCATCTGATTGAATTCTTCTCATCAACTTCACATCATCTGCAAACAGGGACACTTCTGAGTCTATCCCTTTCGTCATGTTGTTCACATATACCAGAAACTGTACCAGTCCTAGGACTGACCCTTGTGGAACCCCGCTTGTCACAGGCGCCCACTCTGATGCCTTGTCACGTACCATGACTCGCTGATGTCTTCCCGACAGGTGTTCTCTGATCCATTGCAGTGCCTTCCTTGTTATACCTGCCTGGTCCTCCAGCTTATGCCTTAATCTTTTGAGTAGAACTGTGTCAGAAGCCTTCTTTCAGTCCAAGAAAACACAATCTACCCACCCCTCTTGTTTTACTGCTGTTACCCTGTCGTAGAACTCCAGTAATTTTGTGACACAGGATTTCCCATCCGTGAAACCTTGTCGGTTGTCATTGATAAGCTCATTTCTTTCTAGGTGCTCTACCACTTCTGTGTGTGTGTGTATGTGTGTGTGTGTGTACTCACCTATTTGTACTCACCTATTTGTGGTTGCAGGGGTCAAGTCATAGCTCCTGGCCCCACCTCTTCGCTGATTGCTACTAGGTCCTCTCTCTCCCTGCCCCATGAGCTTTATCATACCTCACCTTAAAACTATGTATGGTTCCCGCCTCCACTACGTCACTTTCTAGGCTATTCCATGGCCTGACTACTCTATGACTGAAGAAATGCTTCCTAACATCCCTTTGATTCATCTGAGTCTTGAACTTCCAATTGTGACCTCTTGTGTCTGTGTCCCTTCTCTGGAACATCCCGCCTTTGTCCACCTTGTCTATTCTGCGCAGTATTTTATATGTCGTTATCATGTCTCCCCTGACCCTCCTGTCCTCCAGTGTCGTCAGGCCGATTTCCCTCAACCTTTCTTCGTAGGACAATCCCCATATCTCTGGGACTAGTCTTGTTGCAAACCTTTGCACTTTCTCTAATTTCTTGACGTGCTTGACTAGGTGTGGATTCCAAACTGGTGCTGCATACTCCAGTATGGGCCTGACATAAATGGTATACAGAGTCTTGAACGAATCCTTACTGAGGTATTGGAACGCTATCCGTAGGTTTGCCAGGCGCCCGTATGCTGCAGCAGTTATCTGATTGATGTGCGCCTCAGGAGATATGCTCGGTGTTATACTCACCCCCAGATCTTTTTCCTTGAGTAAGGTTTGCAGTCTTTGGCCATCTAAACTATATTGTGTCTGCGGTCTTCTTTGCCCTTCCCCAATCTTCATGACTTTGCATTTGGCAGGGTTAAACTCAAGGAGCCAGTTGCTGGACCAGGCTTGTAGCCTGTCCAGGTCTCTTTGTAGTCCTGCCTGATCCTCATCCGATTTGATTCTTCTCATTAACTTCACATCATCTGCAAACAAGGGCACTTCTGAGTCTATCCCTTCCGTTATGTCGTTCACATATACCAAGAACAGCACAGGTCCTAGGACTGACCCCTGTGGAACCCCGCTTGTCACAGGCGCCCACTCTGACACCTCGTCACATACCATGACTCGTTGTTGCCTCCCTGTCAGGTATTCTCTGATCCATTGCAGTGCCTTTCCTGTTATGTGTGCCTGATCCTCTAGCTTTTGCAGTAACCTTTTGTGAGGAACTGTGTTGAAGGCCTTCTTGCAGTCCAAAAAAATGCAGTCGATCCACCCCTCTCTCTCTTGTCTTACTTCTGTTACCTTGTCATAAAACTCTAGTAAGTTTGTGACACAGGATTTTCCTTCCCTGAAACCATGCTGGTTGTCAATTATACACTTGTTTCTTTCCAGGTGCTCCACCACTCTCCTCCTGATGTGTGTGTGTGTGTGCGCGCGCGCGTGCGTGTGCATGCGTGCGTGTGTGTGCGTATGCGCGTGTGTGTGCGTGCATGTGTGTGTGTGTGGGCATGTGTGTACGTGGGTGTGTACGTGCGTGCGTGCGCGCTCTGTCCGTATTTCCCTCAGTGTTGAGCTCAACACTAAAGACTTGCTTTACATCCTCTCTCTTTACCATGATATAAGAGATGCAAGGACCACCCTCATAGGAGCAGCTGGTTATCTTTCAAGTGGTGTGATGACTACCCTTGTAGGGGGTGGCCATCTTGCAATGGGTTTATGAATTACCTTTCTAGGGGCCACCACAAGAGGTGCATGTATGGGCAGTTATCTCACCAAGAGCCTCAAGGATGCCAAGCTAACATGTTCACTTTATTATATAGAATAGGCAGTAAATAACAAAAAAAGGCACAATACCTTGACTGGAACGATACACAAATAACCCGCACATAAAAGAGAGAAGCTGATGACGACGTTTCGGTCCGACTCGGACCATTGACAATGTCACACTAACCAGAAGTGGAGCAAGACGGCAGGAAGAGGTGGTTGTAGTAGTAGTAGTACAAGAATGGTATATAATACCGACAAGATGAAATTAAGACACATGCGCAACACCCGGGCATCCCTATCGTAGACGTTTCGCCATCCAGCCAACTACTGGATGGCGAAGCGTCCACAACAAAGACAACCAGACGCCGCACATGTCTTAATTTCATCAGTAGTAGTAGTAGTAGAAGAGGTAGTAGTAGTGGTAGAAGTGGGAAATAAGGACGACGAGCCAGTCAAATACAAAGGAAGGGGAGCACTGCAAGAGAGCTAGGTGCCCACTGAGGGAGAGCAAGCGCACAGAGGTGCGTGAAAGGGGAAGTGGTGAAATAAATGAAGAAGGAACAGAAACACGAGACAGAAGAGAGAAAGACAACGGGTTTGCTCTCTCCCAACCTGTAAGATGCTTAGTCTTGACGTTGAGTCCCTCTTCACCAATGTCCCTCTTGATGATGTCCTTGATTTCCTTAGAGAGAAGGCCCATGAAGGGTTTCTTCATCTCCCTATACCTACTGATGTCTTTCTTGATCTTATCTGCCTTTGTGTGGACTCTAACTCCTTTTCCTTCCAAGGGAAATATTATTCTCAAACCTTCGGTGTCGCTATGGGCTCTCCTCTCTCTCCTGTCCTTGCTAATCTTTACATGGAATACTTCGAGACTGTTCTTCTTCCTACCCTCGATGTGCAACCTTCACTCTGGCTCCGCTATGTGGATGACATCTTTGCTCTGTGGCCTCATGACTCCAGTCTCTTCCAACCTTTTCTTGAAGCTCTTAATAATCTTGCCCCTTCCATTAAGTTTAAAGCTGAATGGGAATCTAATTCCTTGCTTCCTTACCTTGATGTCCATGTCCACCACTCAGATACAGGTTTTTCCTTTTCCGTTTACCGAAAACCTATGCACAGTGGCATGTACATTCACTACTTTTCCTATCATGCTTCCCCTGTCAAGAAAAGTGTTCTTATCTCCCTCTTTCTCCGTGCCCTCCGCATCTGTGATCCTCAGTTCCTTCCAGCAGAAATTTACACTCTTCATAATTCGTTTTCCCGTCTTGGCTACCCTTCCCATTTCATAGACTGCCCTCTCATGTGCTAAATGCAATTTCTTCTCTCCCAAACTCTCTACTCCTGGGAACTCTTCTATCCTCTGCCTTCCCTACATTTCCGGTCTTTCTAATCTCAACAATTCTCTCCGTCCCTTAGACATCAAGCTTACCTTCCGCAAGACTAACACTCTTCGCACTAATCTCGTTCATACCTCTCCTCCCTCTACAGATGTTCCTGGTGTCTACTCTATTTCTTGCTCCTCCTGTCCTCTTCAATACTTCGGAGAAACTGGTTGATCTCTTTCTGACAGACTTAGGGAGCACAAAAATAGTATTAGGCTTGCTGACACTAACAATGCTCTTTTCTGTCACGTCAGAGATCATAGCCATCCTATTGACTGGTCTTCTGCTAAAACTGTCTTCCCTACTTCCAACTCGAACAGTCGCAGTCTAGTTGAATCCTCTCTAATACACAACTTTCCTTGTATGAACCTTAGCCCTGGCTTCGTCTCTGTAGATGCCTTCCTCTCCCACTACATTGTAAAATGCTCCAAACTTCAGAACACCTGTGACTTAACCTGACTCTTAATTTTTTCTTTTTCTTCTCCCTCTTCCCCTTTCCTCTTTCCTTTTTCTCCTCTGAGTTGTCTTTCTCTCTTTTGTCTCGTGTTTCTGTTCCTTCTTCATTTATTTCACCACTTCCCCTTTCACGCACCTCTGTGCGCTTGCTCTCCCTCAGTGGGCACCTAGCTCTCTTGCAGTGCTCCCCTTCCTTTGTATTTGACTGGCTCGTCCTCCTTATTTCCCACTTCTACCACTACCTCTTCTACTACTACTACTACTACTACTACTACTGATGAAATTAAGACACATGTGCGGCGTCTGGTTGTCTTTGTTGTGGACATTTCGCCATCCATTGGCTGGCTGGATGGTGAAACGTCTATGATAGGGATGCCTGGGTGTTGCGCATGTGTCTTAATTTCATCTTGTCGGTATTATATACCATTCTTGTACTACTACTACTACCACCACCACCTCTTCCTGCCTATATATAGCCGTCCTGCTCCACTTGTGGTTAGTGTGACTTTGTCAATGGTCCAAGTCGGACCGAAACATCGTCGTAAGCTTCTCTCTTTTATGTGCGGGTTATTTGTGTATAGAATAGGCAGTGATATTATTGACTTAGTGTTAGAACTAAAACCATGACACCTCTTTCAGGACTCCTACTGTTACTTGAGAGCTGTCAGTGGACCAAAGTAAATATAGTTATCTTTTGACTTAAGTCGAACTATTAACTATGCATGCAGTAGTTGTGTTGGCTGTAGTCTAAGCATTTAACTTTGTCTCGTGCATACAGAGCACATCATATTTTGCTTGGTCTTAATAGTCTGCTATGCTTATTAATTCATATTGCTGTTCAGTTCTGTTTATATTATATTGTGTTTGGCCCTTCAGACCTGGTTGCATTGTTACAGCAAACTAAAAGCAAAGTTTCTCTGATGTGTGCATAGAGCTAAAGTCATCTTGCTGCTACAACAACTTGACACGCTTGTATATAATTTCTCCAGTACTGAGTACTACACTGAAGAAATTGATGTGCTTGGTCAGTTGTCTTGTACTCAGTGTTTTCACCTGCTATCAGATATTGACCAGCTTTTAGCCAGGTACTCAAATGTAGCTAATGCCACTGCTTAAATCATTTACAAAGAAATGCATTTTTTAATTTCTGCATACAAACTTTATTTCTTGTGGCCACAATGGTGGTGTCGGTGAAACAGTTGAGAAATATTCAGACAATTTTTGAAGTGGCAATTCAGAGTATATAGCAAGGGAAAAAAAAAGGGTGGAGACTGAAACATTTTCTGAAGATTCATTCACAGCTCCTCCCATGTGTCCTAGAGTTGAGCAGGTCCCAAGATTATAAATAATAAGAAACACAGAATTTTCAACTGAAAAATGCTTATGAAGTAAGCATTTTTCTTTTGTTGATATGAAGAAAAGGGGAGACATACCAACATTTGAGATTATAAAAGAATATTAAGTAATTGATGAAGAAATTTCATATCATTAATGGAAAGGACAAGAGGCCACAGCTACACACTAAGGAAGAAATACTGATAAAAAGATACTAGAGAGTTTTTTACAAACAATGATAGAACAGTGGATTGGTTTAAAAGTTGCGGTAAGTGCAACCACCACTGGAAATTCTTAAAATCTTGTCTAGAATGAATACTGAAGATGAGACACCATGAAATAGATCTGCTCTTGCAGTTACACGTACAGTAGATGAAGCACCATGAACTTTTGGTTTCCCATGAGCTTAGTTCTCATGGGACACCATAATCTTAGATCTGCTTCTGTAATTACATGTTTGGATGAGCATAGTAGGTCAGGGTGAGTGGAAAAAAAGTTGTTTTTATGACTTGGTGTGTTGAAGTGTGAGGAAGGTAACATTTATTAGGGAATTTAGAGAAACTGGTTAGCCAGACTTGAGTTCCAGAGATGGAAAATACCATGCACTCTAAAGGAGGGGTGAGGATATTGCAATTCTGGAGGTAGGAAGTATGGTGCATGCATTCTGATGAGGTGATGAAAATGTTGCCATTCAGAGGGCCATCTGAACTGTGATGTCAGCACTGTTTTGGCAGGACAGTAATTGAACAAATGATGATGAGTACATGTCTTCTTGTGGTTCACTCTATTTCTGTGGGAGACAGCTGGCATGTTTAAGAACTGAAAATGTCAAGGTAATCAGCATGTTTAATGCATGAAGCACTAAGTGTAGCTGCCATGACACATCATGCAAGGTGAATTTCTAGTGCCAGCATGCTTGCTGGTGTTTCCTGTAGCTGTGTACTGGTTGAATAGTTGATGTTCTCTTGATGAACATGTACTGGTTGAGCTGTTGATTGATGTGCTCTAGATGGAAATGTACTGGTTGATGTGCTCTAGATGAGCTTGTACTGGTTGATGTGCTCTAGATGAACATGTACTGGTTGATGTGCTCTAGGTGATCATGTACTGGTTGATGTGCTCTAGGTGAACATGTATTGGTTGATGTGCTCTAGGTGAACATGTACTGGTTGATTTGCTCTAGATAAACATATACTGGTTGATGTACTGTAGATGAACATGTACTGGTTAATGTGCTCTAGATGGACATGTACGGTTGATGTGCTCTGCATGGACATGTACTGGTTGATGTGCTCTGCATGGACATGTACTGGTTGATGTACTGTAGATGAACATGTACTGGTGGATGTACTCTAGATGAACATATACTGGTTGATGTGCTCTAGATAGGCATATACTGGTTGATGTGCTCTAGACGAACATGTAGTGGTTGATGTGCTCTAGGTGAACATGCACTGGTTGATGTGCTTTAGGTGAACATGTATTGGTTGATTTGCTCTAGATAAACATATACTGGTTGATGTAGTGTAGATGAACATGTACTGGTTAATGTGCTCTAGATGGACATGTACTGGTTGACGTGCTCTGCATGGATATGTACTGGTTGATGTGCTCTGCATGGACATGTACTGGTTGATGTACTCTAGACGAACATGTACTGGTTGATATGCTCTAGATGGACATATACTGGTTGATGTACTCTGGATGAATTTGTGTATTGTGTGAAGAATTAATGTGCTTTATAAATATTCTTGAATACAGTCAAGCCCCACTTATACAGCAGGTAAGGTTCCAGTCTACCATTGTAAAGTGAAATATAGCATTTTGAATGCATATAAAAGCCTGATAACATGTTTACAACACTGTCATATATTGAGTGAGTAATAGCTAGGTCTAAAAAATGCATGTACAGTAAGTAAACACATTATTTACTTTAAAATATTTTCGTCCTTAGCTTATAGTGAGTGGTGTGTGTATTTATTGTAGGAAATCTGAATAAATGAAGAATGGGTATAACTGAAAACTGCTGCATTAGTGAAATGCTGTAAAGCAGGGCCCACCAGTACATGCCTAGAAATGTACATCTAAAGTAATTGATGCATGTTTTGGGATCGGTTTAATGAAATGCAAGAGGCAGACTGAAAGCACAACCTCTCTTGTTAGGTAATATATTATACTTAGCCATGGAGCATCACTTAAAGCACTGTATGCTTGTCAAAATATAAAATTATCAGGATATATAGTCACTTTCTTTTATACGAGATTGTCATTGCTTTCATTAAATATGATGGCACGTGATACAAAAATTCAATAAATGTGATAGGAAAATTATGAAAGTCAGTCTTTCTCTGAATATTAAAAATGGCTACACTGCTCTTGTTTTAGCTTGGATTTAAATTCATTTCTTTCTTTTTGGGTCGCCCTGCTTCGGTGGGAGACGGCCAATTTATTAAAAAAAAGAAAAAAAAACTGAGTTTCCTTGGTAGCTCATAAGTTCACTCTTCACACTATTTCCATTTGCTGATTGCTTCCCTCGGCTTTGTAGTGCTTCATGACCTGTGCAGGTTTGACACTTAAAATAATAATAGTGATGGGCCACTTTTCATGTTACTCCAACTTACACTTTGGTCACACTTCACAGACATGCACATGCATATATATATACATACATCTAGGTTTTTCTCCTTTTTCTACATAGCTCTTGTTCTTTATTTCTTCTATTGTCCATGGGGAAGTGGAAAAGAATCTTTCCTCCGTAAGCCAGGCGTGTCGTATGAGGCGACTAAAATGCCGGGAGCAATTGGCTAGTAACCCCTTCTCCTGTAGACCTTTACTAAAAAAGAGAAGAAGAAAAACTTAATAAAACTGGGATGCTTGAATGTGTGTGGATGTAGTGCAGATGACAAGAAACAGATGATTGCTGATGTTATGAATGAAAAGAAGTTGGATGTCCTGGCCCTAAGCGAAACAAAGCTGAAGGGGGTAGGGGAGTTTCAGTGGGGGGAAATAAATGGGATTAAATCTGGAGTATCTGAGAGAGTTAGAGCAAAGGAAGGGGTAGCAGTAATGTTGAATGATCAGTTATGGAAGGAGAAAAGAGAATATGAATGTGTAAATGCAAGAATTATGTGGATTAAAGTAAAGGTTGGATGCGAAAAGTGGGTCATAATAAGCGTGTATGCACCTGGAGAAGAGAGGAATGCAGAGGAGAGAGAGAGATTTTGGGAGATGTTAAGTGAATGTATAGGAGCCTTTGAACCAAGTGAGAGAGTAATTGTGGTAGGGGACCTGAATGCTAAAGTAGGAGAAACTTTTAGAGAGGGTGTGGTAGGTAAGTTTGGGGTGCCAGGTGTAAATGATAATGGGAGCCCTTTGATTGAACTTTGTATAGAAAGGGGTTTAGTTATAGGTAATACATATTTTAAGAAAGAGGATAAATAAGTATACAAGATATGATGTAGGGCAAAATGACAGTAGTTTGTTGGATTATGTATTGGTAGATAAAAGACTGTTGAGTAGACTTCAGGATGTACATGTTTATAGAGGGGCCACAGATATATCAGATCACTTTCTAGTTGTAGCTACACTGAGAGTAAAAGGTAGATGGGATACAAAGAGAATAGAAGCATCAGGGAAGAGAGAGGTGAAGGTTTATAAACTAAAAGAGGAGGAAGTTAGGGAAAGATATAAACAGCTATTGGAGGATAGATGGGCTAATGAGAGCATAGGCAATGGGGTCGAAGAGGTATGGGGTAGGTTTAAAAATGTAGTGTTAGAGTGTTCAGCAGAAGTTTGTGGTTACAGGAAAGTGGGTGCGGGAGGGAAGAGGAGCGATTGGTGGAATGATGATGTAAAGAGAGTAGTAAGGGAGAAAAAGTTAGCATATGAGAAGTTTTTACAAAGTAGAAGTGATGCAAGGAGGGAAGAGTATATGGACAAAAAGAGAGAGGTTAAGAGAGTGGTGAAGCAATGTAAAAAGAGAGCAAATGAGAGAGTGGGTGAGATGTTATCAACAAATTTTGTTGAAAATAAGAAAAAGTTTTGGAGTGAGATTAACAAGTTAACGAAGCCTAGAGAACAAATGGATTTGCCAGTTAAAAATAGGAGAGGAGAGTTATTAAATGGAGAGTTAGAGGTATTGGGAAGATGGAGGGAATATTTTGAGGAATTGTTAAATGTTGATGAAGATAGGGAAGCTGTGATTTCGTGTATAGGGCAAGGAGGAATAACATCTTGTAGGAGTGAGGAAGAGCCAGTTGTGAGTGTGGGGGAAGTTCGTGAGGCAGTAGGTAAAATGAAAGGGTGTAAGGCAGCCGGGATTGATGGGATAAAGATAGAAATGTTAAAAGCAGGTGGGGATATAGTTTTGGAGTGGTTGGTGCAATTATTTAATAAATGTATGGAAGAGGGTAAGGTACCTAGGGATTGGCAGAGAGCATGCATAGTTCCTTTGTATAAAGGCAAAGGGGACAAAAGAGAGTGCAAAAATTATAGGGGGATAAGTCTGTTGAGTATACCTGGTAAAGTGTATGGTAGAGTTATTATTGAAAGAATTAAAAGTAAGACTGAGAATAGGATAGCAGATGAACAAGGAGGCTTTAGGAAAGGTAGGGGGTGTGTGGACCAGGTGTTTACAGTGAAACATACAAGTGAACAGTATTTAGATAAGGCTAAAGAGGTCTTTGTGGCATTTATGGATTTGGAAAAGGCGTATGACAGGGTGGATAGGGGGGGCAATGTGGCAGATGTTGCAGGTGTGTGGTGTAGGAGGTAGGTTACTGAAAGCAGTGAAGAGTTTTTACGAGGATAGTGAGGCTCAAGTTAGAGTACATAGGAAAGAGGGAAATTATTTCCCAGTAAAAGTAGGCCTTAGACAAGGATGTGTGATGTCACCGTCGTTGTTTAATATATTTATAGATGGGGTTGTAAGAGAAGTAAATGCGAGGGTCTTGACAAGAGGCGTGGAGTTAAAAGATAAAGAATCACACACAAAGTGGGAGTTGTCACAGTTGCTCTTTGCTGATGACACTGTGCTCTTGGGAGATTCTGAAGAGAAGTTGCAGAGATTGGTGGATGAATTTGGTAGGGTGTGCAAAAGAAGAAAATTAAAAGTGAATACAGGAAAGAGTAAGGTTATGAGGATAACAAAAATATTAGGTGATGAAAGATTGGATATCAGATTGGAGGGAGAGAGTATGGAGGAAGTGAATGTATTCAGATATTTGGGAGTGGACGTGTCAGTGGATGGGTCTGTGAAGGATGAGGTGAATCATTGAATTGATGAGGGGAAAAGGGTGAGTGGTGCACTTAGGAGTCTGTGGAGACAAAGAACTTTGTCCTTGGAGGCAAAGAGGGGAATGTATGAGAGTATAGTTTTACCAATGCTCTTATATGGGTGTGAAGCATGGGTGATGAATGTTGCAGCGAGGAGAAGGCTGGAGGCAGTGGAGATGTCATGTCTGAGAGCAATGTGTGGTGTGAATATAATGCAGAGAATTCGTAGTTTGGAAGTTAGGAGGAGGTGCGGGATTACCAAAACTGTTGTCCAGAGGGCTGAGGAAGGGTTGTTGAGGTGGTTCGGACATGTAGAGAGAATGGAGCGAAACAGAATGACTTCAAGAATGTATCAGTCTGTAGTGGAAGGAAGGTGGGGTAGGTGTCGGCCTAGGAAAGGTTGGAGGGAGGGGGTAAAGGAGGTTTTGTGTGCGAGGGGCTTGGACTTCCAGCAGGCGTGCGTGAGCGTGTTTGATAGGAGTGAATGGAGACGAATGGTTTTTAATACTTGACGTGCTGTTGGAGTGTGAGCAAAGTAACATTTATGAAGGGGTTCAGGGAAACCGGCAAGCCGGACTTGAGTCCTGGAGATGGGAAGTACAGTGCCTGCACTCTGAAGGAGGGGTGTTAATGTTGCAGTTTAAAAACTGTAGTGTAAAGCACCCTTCTGGCAAGACAGTGATGGAGTGAATGATGGTGAAAGTTTTTCTTTTTCGGGCCACCCTGCTTTGGTGGGAATCGGCCAGAGTGATAAAAAAAAAAGATGCGAGACAAATTGCATGCTGATATACCATCCTATTATACATTAATGTTATGAAAAATGTGTGAACTGAATCTTCTCTTGTGTTGACAGATGCCAAAGTGAAGTGGGCATGTAGTGAAGAGGGAGACGCCCAAGTGCTTCATGGTCTGCTGCTTTATACACCTGCCAGAATGTACGCCATGTAGTGTGACATACAAGTGCTTCATGGTCTGCTGCACTGTGCAGAATGTTCATGTGATTGATCTCTTGCCAATATTTTCCCCTTTTTCTTGGTTTTTCAAAGTTCCGTCTTGAGTAATCTAGAATTATTCCAGTAATTTTGAGGTGCCTTGTGAACATAACAATCAAACACAATTATAAAGACTGTATTGCAACATAGAATAAAAGCATCTCTTGCCAGTATTCTTATTTTTGTTTGAAAAGTTGTTATAAAATTAAAAGAATAAACTGCAGAAATGATTTCTGGAATATAATAATGTAAAGTATTTAAGGAATGTTTTTAATTTATTATTAGTTCTAATGTGATTTGCATATGTTCTTGTGAACATTATGAATTGTGCCAGTTAACCCTTTGACTGTCTGGCAGGTAGAACTACGTTGTGGAATCTGCTCACTCTGATATGCTGTGAGCTGTAAATTTTGGCCTAGGTATGAGAGAAAGGGTCTGTGCGGTGAGTGTGCACAGTATAAAAAAGCCTGCCTCACGTGATGCATAATGGGAAAAGCAAAACTGATCATGTGTTTGGTTTAAAATAGTAACTTTGAGGTTTTTCTAGGATGGTTTTTATGGTTTTATTAGCTGTTTCATTGTATCATTTGTTACAATGGAAAACCTAATGCTGAAAGTAACGGAAATATATGAAGAGGCTTTGGAACATTATTATTGCACAGAGGAAATGTCATTTTAGTGCCTGGGATGTCTACTTTGTTTTTAAATTGAATTTTTTTAGTTTTATGCAAAATTGACCAAATTACTGAATTCTGTGCACTTTACAGGATAGTTTAGATAGTTGGCAAAAAAAAAAAAAAAACAGTGAGTAGAACATGCCTAGACTGCTAACTTTCTGCCTGTAATTGTGTAAGTTATCCATAAAATTTTGCGTTTTGTGTCATTATCTTCAGAAAAAATTCTATACCATTTCAGAAGAATTTTCTCTTATAAATGTGGACACGGTGAGCACTTTTAATTATGGGGGTCTGGACAGTGAAAGGGTTAGTGTCTGAAATGAATCAAGTATTACCTGCATATTATGTTTGTGATTTAAGTCTCTCTTGCTCCTCACTTGTGCCTCTACAGTTCAAGTAACATTATCAGTGATGTGCACAAATTTGTTATTTAAGGTAGATCTACGTGCAAGTAGACAGTGTTCTAAACAAGTGTTTATAACTTAACCATAAAAAGCTTTTCCCAAGAGCGCATTGACTGGCTTGCTTACCAGACATCATCTCTAAGCTTTCAGAAAATACTCTTGTCGACATTAAAGGTTTCGAGCTTGTAAAGGAGACATAGTTTGTGTTGACTTACCCTTAATGGTAAGATGTGGCCTGAGCTTTAACTTTTTATAAAAGAATTAAATGCTTTTTATGCTGCCTTCCCCAGTTTTGTAGATAGTAACCCCAGATGAGAAGTATTACCTTAGCTTTAAGTTCATAACTTGTTGACCTAATCAGTTTAACTTAACGATGTGAGGTGTTATTGAATTATATAGTATATATATCACTATAGGAATAATAATGAAATGTAAGATAATTTTACTGAGCTGATGAGAGCATTTGTGTTACTCTTTAATTTGTGCCTACAATACTTAACACTTTATTAGACATAATTAAGTACACTTCACATCACAACAGTTGCTGAAGGTAGCCTAGAAGGTCATTATTTGAGTACTTAAGATAATAGTATAAGTATTTATATAGAGAATTTAGTTAAATTTATAATTTTTGTAATCTCATTTTCTCTTAACATCTCCAGAAGGCAGTTAATACAGTTTTTGTATATTGTTGCTTGTCCGTCCCTATTGTGATTTATAGATTTTAGGTTTTGTCCTAGATATACAGATCTGGTAAAGATGAAGTTTTAGCTAAAATTTTGTCATAGCTTGTATTTCAATCTTTGTTCTAGCTGCTTGTGTGGAATACTGTACTTTACATATTCCCAGTACTGTAAAGTGATGCATTGAATTACCTTCAACTTGCTGCAACACTAAACACTTGTTCTAATTATTTACTTGCTCTTTAATCAGCAAAGTGATATAGTTTTATTTTAATTTTTAACTGAAATGTAGTGAGTTTGCAGAATATTATGGTGGTGCTAATGTCATAGTGAAATGTGGTGGTTGTAACGTGACAGGGTGAGAGTCTGAAGTAGCTTGGAGGCAGTTGACAGAGGAGTACTGTGGTGGTGGTAACCTGATGAGCTAGTGACCAAAGAGGCTTTATGGAGTAAGTTTACAGAGGAGTACTATGGTGAAGGTTGTGGTAATGGTACAGGGGAGTCAGTGAGAAAGGTAGTTTCATCTCGAGTCATATGTTGGCATTCTGGGTTAAAGTAAATTTATTTTATATCTATTTTGCTATCCATATTTTTCTTTAGAGCATCATGAAGGGTTCCTCCCTATTATAGATGAATAACTCACATGGGTTTAGCACTTTTCTTGAATATAATAGTATTCCTCACCATTGTACTTTTGCTAAAACCTCCTATTTATCACAGTTCCTCCTCACTATATCCCTCCATCTTATAAGAAATTTATCACAGTACCTCCTCAGTGTATCCCATCTTGTAAAAAATAAATTTATTAGAATTATATTAGATACAAACCCAGAAGTGATTACTAAGACACTGACTACACAGTGCTTGCTACACCACCAGACTCTTGCTACCAGTCACTCTTTTTTATAAATAACCGCTTAAAAATAAAGAGGCAATAACAAAAATTATTCTGTTTTTATTTAGTATTCACAGAAACAGAAGTGAGGATGTGATAGACCTCCCTGCCTTCTGTGCTACACTGGTCTGTGACATGTTCCCTGCCTGCTGTGCTACACTGGACTGTAACAGCATACCTGCCTGGATTTTATTTTTTAATGTGGCTGCCTCCCACTGAAGAAGGGTGACCCATAAAAAAAAGAAAATGCTCTCCATCATTAAGTCAGTAGCTGTTTTGTCAGAAGTGCAGACATAATTCAAATGATCCTCTAAACTTCAGCATTCCCACCCATCCTGCAAAGTGCAGGCACTGCACTTTCCACCTCCAGGACTCAAGTCCAACTAACCAGTTTCTTTAAATCTCTTCATAAATGTTACCGTGCTCACTCCAACACTGTCAAACTATGAAAACCGCTTTTCCCCTGTCACTTCAATCTAACAAGCTTACACAAACCTGAATGCTGGAGTCCCTAGCATTCCTACAGTCTTTCTTGGGATAACCCCTAACCTCTCCATTCTACTCCAGGTTTATACACCCTCATGGTCATCCTATTCTCCTCCATCCTCTCTAAATACCCAAATCACCTCAAGAATCTCTTTCCTCTGAATTATACGTTTAGTAACCCCGCACCATCTGATATCTACGTTCCAAAGTCTATAATATTCACACCACATGTTGCTTTTAAACATGACAGCTCCACTGTCTCCAGCCTCCACTTCTGTAAATTTTAAAGCTCATGACTTACATCCATATAAGTGTTGGTGCCACTATTCTCTGGTACATTACTTATTTTGCCTCCACAGATAAATTTTTCTGTCACCTGGTGCCTCAATATACCAGCTTTTTCTTGTCTACTCTGTGATTTAGATCATCTCTTAAGGACACGTCTATGGCCAGGGTAATAAATGAACAATGGTGTAAAGTGGAAAATTAGTAAAATATACCAATTAGTGCATGATAATTAGCCATGAAAGTGTCTACATGACTTTCCACGCATTCTGTTACCTGTACAGTTCCCCACACCTTGATGCTGGTGAGGGGCTCTTGATTCAAGGAGCTTTACTAATCCTCCCCTTTCTTTGAACAAACTTGACTGCAACCCCCCCCCCCCATCCTAGGCACTATACAACTCCTACTTGTTCAGCATTTCCTCCCTGATTGGTGCTGAAACTGTGGGAGGTCATTCATTGTTAGTTATATTAATGTTGGTAGAATTACTGACAATATGTTAGGTAAAAGGACACAAGTGCAACTAATGTGACATTTTATTGTGGCAACGTTTCGTTCTCCAGGAGCTTTATCAAACCATTACAAACAATACGTGGACACAGAGGGTATATATAGGCTCAGAGTGAGATGTAATACTAGTGGTGGTAGTTTACTACTACTACTACCACCACCACTAGTAGTACACCTCACTCTAAGCCTATATATACCCTGTGTCCATGTATTGTTTGTAATGGCTTAACAAAGCTCCTGGAGAGCGAAACGTTGCCACAATAAAATGTGTCCTTTTACCTAACATATTGTTAGTTACCCCTGAACACTAAAATTTTTTTAGATTTTTTTTACTTTCTTGGACAGCGTTGTATGACCCTTGTGGGTTTAACACTTAGTTTTGATTGTAATAATAATAATACATATTTGGAAGAGCATATTTTTTATACACTTAATACTAAAAGAAAAATGAAATCAAAATAAAATTAGTTTATGGTGTGTTGACATTGGCAAAAAAGATCGTACAACAACAATGGTGTAAATGATCCCACAACAGCAACAGTGGTGTAAATGATCTCAGCAGCAACAGTGGTATAAATGATCTCAGCAGCAACAGTGGTGTAGATGATCTTGCAGCAGCAACAGTGATGTAAATGATTCCACAACAGTGGTGTAAATGATCCCTCAGCAACAGTGTAAGTGATCCCTCAGCAACAGTGTAAGTGATCCCTTAGTAACAGTGGTGTAAATGATTTCACAACAGCAACAGTGGTGTAAATTATCTCTCAGCAGCAACAGTGGTGTAAATGATCTTGCAGCAGCAACAGTGGTGTAAATGATCTTGCAGCAAAAGTAAGTGTAAATGATCCCACAACAGTGGTGTAAATGATCCCACAACAGTGGTGTAAATGATCCCACAACAGTGGTGTAAATGATCCCACAACAGTGGTGTAAATGATCCCACAACAGTGGTGTAAATGATCTCGGCAGCAACAGTGGTGTAAATGATCTCGGCAGCAACAGTGGTGTAATTGATCTTGCAGCAGCAGCATTGGCGTAAATGATCCCACAACAGCAACAGTGATGTAAATAAAAAAGGCACAAGACCATGACTGGAACAATACAGCAAATAACCTGTTCTCTTTCTGACAGACTTAGCACAAAATTAATGTTAGGCTTGCTGACACCAAACAATGCTCTCTTCTGTCTTGTCAGAGATAGGGTCATCCTATTGACTGGTCTTCTGCTAAAACTGTCTACCCTACTTCTAACTTTCACAGTTGCTGTCTGGTTGAACCCTCCTATATACATGACTTTCCTTGTATGAATCTTGGTCCTGGCTTTGTCTCTGTAGATGCCTTCCTTTCCCATTACATTGTAAAGTGCTCCAAACTTCAGAACACCCATGACTTAACCTGATTATTTTTTTCCCCTTTTTCCTTTCCTCTTTCCTCTCTGGGTTTTCTTTCTTCTGCCTTGGGTATTTGCTCCATCATCATTATTTTTCTCCCCTAAGTGTTCTTGTTCCTACCCTATGTGGGCCTCTAGCTCCCTTTCAGTGCTCCTTTCTTAGTATTTGACTGATTCCACTACTACCACTATCTCTCTTCCTCCTCTCCTTCTACCTCTCTTGTTCCTGTCAATGTCTGCTGGTTTATATATACTCCCTCCTTTCCTTTTTGTTAGTGTAACTTTGTAAATGGTCCAAGTCAGACCAAAACGCCGTCGTAAGCTCCTCTCTCCTGTATGCGGGTTATATGTTGTACAATGGTGTAAATGATCCCACAACAGTGGTGTAAATGATCTCACAGCAGCAACAGTGGTGCCAATGGTAACAGGTACCAATTTTACTTCTAGGTGAACATAAACAGCAGGTTTTTTAAGGAAACATGTCCTAATGTGTCCACCTGTACTGAGGATCGAACCACGGACCTCAGTGTATGAGCTAAGTGTGTTACTAATGGAGGGGTTTAACCCTCCTTGCCGTCAGGAGATCTTGGCCTGTACCTGCGCCTTCTTGCTGGCTTCAGGGCGCATTGGGGACATATAATACGAACAGCCATTAGTAGATGTCCCATAGCTTGATTGATAGCACACTCGGCTCACACACTGAAGTCTGTGGTTTGATCCCCAGTACGGATGAAAACAGTACGTATTTCCTTAAGACACCCGCTGTCCATGTTCACCTATCATTAAATAGGTACCTGAGTGTTAGTCGGCTGGTGTGGGTTGCATCCTGGGGACAAAATTGACCTAATTTGCCCAAAATGCTCTGCATAACAAGGGGCTTTCAGCGCTTTATGACTTGTAGGTTCAGCGCTTCTTTTTTATTATAATAATAAGGGGCTTTGTGTAGTAGTATGCCACTGATGTCGGCTATGGTCTGTATACCCTGTACATGTAGAAACAGATTATTTAATATTTTATCTTCATCGCCAGTCATCAGCAATCAATCATCCATCAATCAGTCATCAATCATCCATCAATCACCATTAATCAATCAATCATCATCCATCAATCATCATCATCCCACTTGGGTTGAGGTTTCTTTTCCTGACACAGGAAGGGGCAGTGCTCGATACTGCGTAAGCAGTCAGTGGCCCTATAAACCCCAACCAGTGACTTGCTTCAGTCATCAGGTGTGGACTTGAGCGGCATCAGTGACAAATTTCCCTCGTTCTCTTCTGGCACAATTTTATTTTTTTTTTATTATCACACTGGCCGATTCCCACCAAGGCAGGGTGGCCCGAAAAAGAAAAACTTTCACCACCATTCACTCCATCACTGTCTTGCCAGAAGGGTGCTTTACAAGACAGTGATGGAGTGAATGATGGTGAAAGTTTTTCTTTTTCTGGCACAACTGTCTTCACATATTTTGCTCGCTGGGCACATTACAGGAGCACCACCTGTTATTCTAGGTAATCTACACACATTCTGCCATGTATAACAATTTATGTAATTGTATTTGTACCTGAATAAACTTACTTAATTGGCTTAATTCTAGTCTGTCCCTGCGCTGTATAATCCTACGGGTTTAGCGCTCCCCCACGATTATAATAAAAATTTAGTCAAATTTGTCCGCTCTAGATATTTAACGGTTTTGGTGGGAAGCCGGTTACTAAACTCAAATGTGGGCGTCTGGCTCTACTGGTACTGGTAAGATGGTCCACCTCATCTAATTGGGAACTTCTAATTTCCGTTTTATTTTACAGACACGCCTGTTCCCTTTCTTTCATGGCTCAGCTTTGGTTAATATATCTTGCCCGTGGCCTGGTGACAAAAGCTCTCTCTCCAAGGTGGCCCAGTGGCCTGGTGGCTAAAGCTCCCGCTTCACACACTGAGGACCCGGGTTCGATTCCCGGTGGGTGGAAACATTTCGACACGTTTCCTTACACCTGTTGTCCTGTTCACCTAGCAGCAAATAGGTACCTGGGTGTTAGTCGACTGGTGTGGGTCGCATCCTGGGGGACAAGATTAAGGACCCCAATGGAAATAAGTTACAGTCCTCGATGACGCACTGACTTTCTTGGGTTATCCTGGGTGGCTAACCCTCCGGGGTTAAAAATCCGAACGAAATCTTATCTTATCTTAAGGTTATAGGACGGTTATCCCTTAGTGCCAGTCGTGGGAAAGAAGTGAATAGTTAAATAGTCAAGGTTAATGTTTTAGTAGCTGACCTATATTCAGCTGACTAGGTACAGTGAGGGAATCATAGAAAAAGCCAAATATATCTATAAGCTCAAGGAAAGTCACCTCTTCAAGGGGGGCTCCTTGGCGTGGTGAAGAGGCTCATGGTCCGAGGAATTAGACCTGTTGGTCTACTTCCTCAGACCGAACCTAATTACCCCCCAATTCCCCGTTCCCTATCCCATCCTCCCCTTTTTCCTTTCCTCCTCCTCCCCACCCCTCCCTTTTGCCCTTCCTTTTTGTCCTTTTATTTTTTTTTCCACAGGCACGCTAGTTCCTAGGTAGGGGAAAGGGTACCGGGGTCCATCCCATTCCGTTGAGGTTCTTGGCGGTGGCGTAGTTTGCCGTGGAATCTGGATTGCCTGGGGATGTCCTGATCCCTCTCCGGTATCCCGGAGGGTGGCTTTGGGTGTGTCTCGGGCGACGGGTGTATCTTTGGAAGCCACCTTTCGGATTCCAGGGGTGGTGGCCAAAGGAGCTATGCTTTGTGGCGGATTTCCAGCCGCCCTCTCTTTTGTCCACCGAGGTAGCTCGGCAGATGTGAGGTTGCTATCCCGGATTGCCGGTTTACTGGCATGATGGGTAGGGTATGGCACGGGTTCCATGCTGCATCTGCGCTACTTGCGGTGCTGAGGTCCTCTTGGGCGCAGAGGGAGATTTCTGGCCCTTTCATTCCTCCTAGGAACTATCCCTCCCCGGTCCCCCCTTTTTTTATTCTTTTTTTTTATTTTTATTTTCTTTTTCTTTTTTTTCTTAAAAACAAAAAGAAAGAAGTAACCTAACCATGGCAGCCCTAGTCCATGAACCTGCTACCCCCGGGCCCCTTCTTGATACCGCACCCCGTTCTGACCCCGCCTCGTCTTTGGACCACTCTTCGGACACTCTTCATGCCTCTGTACCTCTTGCCGGTGCTGTTTCCTCACCCGCTTCAGGTACTGAGGCCTTGACTGACTCCTTCGATTTATCTGACCTTCGCTCTCCTCTGACTATGCTTCCGGCCTCTCCCTCTACGGTGCGGCAATTTTCGAATAGCCGGCCCGTTCCACGTCGGACCAACTCTGGTCCCACTCCTAAACGACAACGACAATTACCTGCTGATGATACTTCTCCACCTTCTCGTTCTTCTCAGAAAAGATCGACACGTCCTTCACTACCTTTCCACGCTCAGTTTCAGACTGCACAATGGACTAAATTCTTCACTTTACGACCGACTTCCTCTACTGCCTATCTTTCTGACCACAGTATTGGCAAGGCACTCCTACGCCATGTTGGTAAAGATATTTCTTTTCATGCTCTTGAGAGCGGTACGCGCATCGTCACTGTACAGAATGCTACCCAGGCTCATGAGCTTTCTCGTCTTTCCCATATCGATACTGTTCCTGTAACTATTGAAAAGCATCATTCCCTCAATTCTTGTAGTGGTACCATCATTCTGCCCCATACCATAGTTCAACAAAATTTCCAGACATGTGGCACTTACATTCTTGAACAGCTGGAACTCCAAGATCTCCCAATCCTCAAGGTAGACACTTACGTTCTTCCTGCCCGCGGGCGGAGACGATACCCTAGCAATGTGGCTCGTTTAAATTTTGACAGCCGTGAACTCCCATCCTCAGTTTATGTAGCAGGACATTGGTTACAAGTTCGAAAGGTGATCCCTACACCTCAACAGTGTAGAAATTGCTGGCGATTTGGTCATCCAGCTAAATATTGCAGATCTATCGCCGAATGCCCAGTCTGTGGTGCCGATGACCATTCTAATACGTCTTGCAATCGACCTCCCTCTTGCCTTAATTGTCATGAGGCTCACCCTTCGTACTCTCGCCGTTGTCAAGTCTACTTAAACGAGCGGGAAATCTGTTACCTCAAAGAGGCAGAAGGTCTCCCTTATGCCATGGCAGTTTCTCATCTCCGCCTCCAAGGGAGACTACCTCGTGTTTCTTATTCCCGTGTTTCAAAACGTCCCCCACTTCTGGTATCCCATCTTCTGCACCCACCTCTGTGGTTACCTCTCCCATAGTCACTCCTGTAGCTAATTCTTTTGCTGTCCTCGGCTCAGACGTCCCTACTTCAACGTCTCAGTCTGATCTTGCTTCTTCGTGTTCTCTCTCACAAGCCTCAGTAGCGACGAGATCTCGTATGACACCTCCTCCCAATCGTCCTTCTACTTCTCAAAAGTCAAAAAAAGGTCCGTTAACACCTCCTACCCATCTTCCACCTCCTCATTTTCCCTTCCCTGTCTCTGTACCTGGTTCTCCCCCTCTCACTGGCTCTGTTACAAGTATAGAGGTTCACCCTCCTCCTCGTACTGTACCTTCCTCCCCTGTTCCCTCCCAAGTTTCTTCCTCTTCGGCCACCTCCCAGGTTTCTGCCTCTTCTATTCCCTTCCACGCTTCTCCAGTTCTCTCCACCCTTCCGTCCCCCCCTACCTTGGTACAGTCCATTACAGTTCCAATCTTTACTCATCCTCCCCCTACCATTTCCAATATTGTCTCCCATACGACGTCTCTGAATTCTGAAACACTTGAAGCAATCTCTGAATATATTGCAGAGACAAAACCATCAATGGACACTGATCCACCCTCCACTCCTCTCTCCTCTACTCCATCTGCGCAACTCCTTTCTTCACAGTGCACCGTTCCTTCGCTGCTTGAACGTTTTCCACTGCCTCCGCATGTGGACTTTTCTAACCCCTCTAGTCCATAGGAACCCTTACCTGCGGATTTCAGGTATCTTTATCATTGCCAATCATGGCCTATTTACAGTGGAATATACGCGGCCTCAGGGGTAATCGGGGTGAGCTTCAGATGTTACTCTCCCAGTTTTCCCCTGTTGGTGTTTGCTTACAGGAACCAAAATTACACTCTGCTGTTATCTCTCTCATCTCAGGCTATAATGTATTGTATTCTTCAGATCCTTTTCCTGATGGGACCTTTAATGAAAGTGCCCTTCTACGCACTGATATTCCGTACCATCAGCTATTTGTTCGTACTTCGCTGCATTACACAGCAGCCCGTATCCACTTGCATAGGTGGTATACGCTCTGTTCTTTATATCTCTCTCCTTCTCGGGCATTATCTATTCCGGATATTGCCTTTCTTGTTTCGTCATTACCACCACCAATTCTGTTACTTGGTGATTTTAATGCCCACCATTTCCTCTGGGGTAGGGTCTCACTGTGATTCCCGTGGCATTCAGTTAGAGGCTTTTCTTGCCACCCACCCCCTCCATGTTTTAAATACAGGTACTCACACCCATTTTGATCCTCGGACTCATACTCTCTCTTGCATCAATCTCTCAGTCTGCTCTTCCTCCGCCGCATTAGACTTCACTTGGTCTGTTCTCCCGGACTTACATGACAGTGATCATTTCCCAATCATTCTTACTTCCCCTTCATATTCGCCACCTCTTCGCACCCCACGCTGGCAATTTAATCGGGCAAATTGGAACCTTTACTCACACCTAACTGTTTTTAAAGAGGTTCCTTCTTCGTCCTCCATCGATGAGCTTTTACACCTCTTCTCGTCCTCCGTTTTCACCGCAGCTTCTCATTCTATACCCCAAACTTCGGGCAGGCATTCCCAGAAATGCGTGCCTTGGTGGTCTCCTGCTTGTGCTCATGCAGTACGTTTGAAACGCGCTGCATGGGGCAGGTACCGGTACAATAGAACCACAGAGAGACTCCTTGATTTTAAACAGAAGCGTGCGATCGCTCGCCGTGTCATCCGTGACGCTAAATGCACTTGCTGGCGAGATTGTCTCCACCATCACCTCTACTTCCTCTATGAGTGCAGTCTGGAAAAAAGTACGAAAACTGAGTGGTAAATATTCTCCTGACCCCGGCTCCTGTTCTGCGGGTTGCCGGTGTTGATAAAGCAAACCCACTAGATGTTCCCAACGAAATTAGCAATCATCTGGTCCGTATTTCTCAGGGACTCCATCTATGCCCCTCATTTCTTTCCTCAAAGTCTGCCAGAGAGTTAGCACCCTTGGACTTTTCTTCTCTCAGAGAAGAGCAGTATAATGTGCCTTTTACACTTCAAGAACTGGAGGCAACACTCTCAGCTTGTCGATCATCGGCAGCTGGGCCCGACGACATTCATATTCGTATGCTACAACATTTACATCAGTCAGCCCTTGCAGTCCTATTACGCCTTTACAATCTTATTTGGTCACAAGGAGTTCTTCCACAGCTGTGGAAATCCGCCATTGTTCTCCCTTTCCGCAAACCAGGCACTACGGGACATGAAACCTCCCACTATCGTCCCATTGCTCTTACCAGTGCAGTTTGCAAAGTAATGGAATGCCTAGTAAATAGACGTTTAGTGTGGTATTTAGAGACACACAACAGTCTCTCCACTCGTCAATATGGCTTTCGTAAGGGACGTTCTACCATAGACCCCTTACTACGCTTGGATACGTATGTTCGTAATGCCTTTGCGAATAACCACTCGGTTATTGCCATATTTTTTGACCTTGAGAAGGCATATGACACAACTTGGAGGTATAATATTTTAGCCCAAGCCCACTCCTTAGGCCTTCGAGTTAATCTACCATCCTTCCTTAAGAACTTTTTAACTGACAGGCATTTCCGTGTTCGGGTTAATAATGTGCTCTCCCCGGACTTTATCCAAGCTGAAGGTGTCCCCCAGGGATGTGTTCTGAGCACAACACTTTTTCTCCTTGCTATTAATGATTTGGCCTCTAGTCTTCCATCAAATATTTGGTCATCACTCTATGTTGATGACTTCGCTATTGCCTGTGCAGGCGTTGACTGTCACCTCATTACAGTTTCTCTCCAACATGCAGTCGACCGTGTTTCCAATTGGGCCACCACACGTGGGTTTAAATTTTCCAGCACTAAAACCCACCAAATTACTTTCACTAGACGCTCTGTCATCTCCGATCATCCTTTGTACCTCTATGGCTCCCGTATCCCTGAACGTGATACAGTCAGGTTTCTAGGCCTTCTCTTTGATCGTAGGTTATCCTGGAAACCTCACATTACCTCTCTGAAGGCAACTTGTCACAGCCAGCTGAACCTTCTTAAAACCCTTGCTCATCTTTCCTGGGGAGCTGATCGTCGAACCCTCCTTCGCCTACATTCCACCCTTATTTTATTGAAACTTGATTATGGTGACCAGATCTATTCAGTGGCATCTCCTGCTACTCTCTCTAGCCTTAACCCCATTCATCACCAAGGATTACGTTTATGCCTTGGTGCTTTTCGCTCTTCCCCTGTCGAGAGCCTCTATGCAGAAGCGAACGTTCCATCCTTATCCGATCGCCGTGATGCCCATTGCCTGCGCTACTATGTACGCTCTCATGATCTCCGCAATCCTTCCATTTATAGAATGGTCACTGATATTAGTAGACATTCTTTATTTGTTCGCCGCCCCTGTTTACTCCGTCCCTTCTCTCTTCGCCTTCATTCGCTCTTGTCTTCTCTTCAACTACCACCTTTCTATGTACATGTAGCATCTCACTTTTCCCTACCCCCCTGGGAAGTTCCAGCCGTTCGAGTCTGTTCTTTCTCCCTCCCTTGCTCGAAAGCCCAACTGTCTACGGTCGCTTCCCACTCTTTTTCTTGATCACTTTCACTCTCATTCTCATGCCATTGCTGTGTACACAGATGGCTCTAAGTCTTCTGACGGCGTAGGATTCGCAGCAGTGTTTCCGGACAGCGTCGTACAAGGGCATTTACTATCTTCGGCTAGTATTTTTACTGCTGAATTATATGCCATCCTTACAGCACTTATCCGTATTGCATCTATGCCTGTGTCATCATTTGTGGTTGTCTCAGACTCCCTTAGTGCTTTACAGGCTATACAAAAATTTGATACACCTCACCCCTTAGTCCTCCGTATCCAACTTTGGCTATGCCGCATCTTTACCAAGCATAAAGATATTGTTTTTTGTTGGGTCCCTGGTCATGCTGACGTACAGGGCAATGAACAGGCAGACACTGCTGCGCGGTCAGCAGTACATGACCTACCAGTTTCTTATAGAGGTATTCCATTTACGGACTATTTTGCTGCAATATCTTCCCACCTTCACACCCGTTGGCAACAACGTTGGTCTACTATGCTCGGCAACAAACTTCAATCTATTAAACCGAGTATAGGTTACTGGCCGTCTTCTTATCACCAGTGTCGAGGTTGGGAGACTACTCTCTCCCGTCTTCGCATTGGCCATACTCGTCTTACTCATGGATATCTCATGGAGAGGCGTCTTGCTCCTCTCTGTGAGAATTGCCAAGCTCCATTATCAGTCAGCCACATTCTGTTGGACTGCCCACTTTATCGAGCACGCAGAATTTACCTCTGTCGTCGTCTTCGCTCCGCTGCTCTCTCTTTACCTTCCCTTCTCGCTGATGGACCCACCTTTTATCCGGACTCTCTCATTGACTTTTTGACAACAACTGACTTACTTCACAAATTCTGATACCTTCAGCCCTTTCTACTTCAATCTCTTGCTACCCTCTACCCCCGTACTATCCCCTGCCCCGCTGTTTTCTGTAACCTGCTGATCATCCCCCCTCCCTTCTGCCATCCAATTCCCTTGCTTCCTTCCCTACCCTGCAGCGCTGTATAGCCCTTGTGGCTTAGTGCTTCTTTTTGATTATAATAATAATCCATGATGAGGCCTCAATAAGGAAGTTCACAGCTGACCTAGAGACTGTTGACTGGCCTACAGAATTCTCCAAGGCCAATGGTATTGACGACTGGACAGACATTTTTCTTAACAAACTACTTAGACTATACAACAAACATTGTCCTATAAAAATGAAACAGATCACAAACAAACGGCTTGGTTGCCCATGGCTAACCAGCACCATTCTGATATCCATTGATAAGAAACACCAATATGAAAAGCAATATAGACAGGGCTTAATACACAAAGATATTCTTAAACACTATTCATCAGTCCTCACCAAAGTAATAAAGAAAGCCAAACAACTATACTACTCCAGTAGATTCACTGACACAAGAGGAGATATAAAAAAGACCTGGAAAACACACACTCAGATTCTAGGGACCCACAAACTGAAAAAAAACAAGAATATTGTCCTAACTAAACCTAATGAAACACCACTGCAACCCACCGACACAGCTAACAAGATAAACGACTTCTTCTCAACCATAGGTTCTAATCTCGCCAATAAAATCCCACGTACCAATGCCCATGCCGGGGACTACCTAGATGGGAATTTCCCAAATTCCTTCTATCTTGCTCCAACTGAGCCCATGGAAGTCACCGAGATTATAAAATCACTTAAAAATAACTCAATGAATCTGTCTCATGTCCCACCATTATTGTACAAGAGAGTGACCCATGTCCTCTCGCATACTATCTCATTGCTTTTTAACAAGTCACTAGAAGCTAGCACCTTCCCGAAACTACTCAAGACGGCAAGGGTTACACCAATACATAAAGGTGGTGACCCTACAGATTTAAACAACTATAGGCCAATATCAAACTTACCATTGCTATCCAAAATCTTTGAGAAACTCGTGCACAGGAGACTATATTCATTTATAACGTCACAAAACATACTCAACCCCTGCCAATTTGGATTCAGGAAAAATAAAAGCACTAACGATGCAATTATAAAAATGCTAGATCTGCTTTACACAGCATTGGAAAATAAGGAATATCCACTAGGAATTTTTATTGACCTAAGAAAAGCTTTTGACACAGTAGACCACAGCATCCTACTCCACAAACTTGACCATTAGGGTATAAGAGGCCATGCGCTTGCATATTTCAAATCTTACCTTACTAATAGGTATCAGTATGTCACCATTCAAGACACAGCATCAACAACACAGCCACTTGATACTGGAGTTCTGCAGGGAAGTGTCCTTGGTGCCCTGCTCTTCCTCATATACATCAATGATCTTCCAAACGTATCTCGACACCTGAACCCCATTCTCTTTGCTGACGACACGACTTATGTCATCTCTCACCCTAATCTTGCAACCCTCAACACCATTGTTAATGAGGAGCTGATCAAAATATCGACTTGGATGACAGCCAATAAACTCACCTCTTCAAGGGGGGCTCCTTGGCGTGGTGAAGAGGCTCTTGGTCTGAGGAATTAGACCTATCGGTCTTCTTCCTCAGACCGAACCTAATTACCCCCCAATCTCCCCTCCCCTATCCCATCCTCCCCATCCTCCCCTTTTTCCTTTCCTCCTCCTCCTCCCCACTCCTCCCTTTTGCCCTTCCTCTTTTTGTCCTTTGGGATTTCTCCCACAGGCGCGCTAGTTCCTAGGTAGGAGAAAGGACACCGGGGTCCATCCCATTCCGTTGAGGTTTCTTGGCGGTGGCGTAGTTTGCCGTGGAATCTGGATTGCCTAGGGATGTCCCGATCCCTCTCCGGTATCCCGGAGTAGCTTTGGGTGTCTTTTGGGCGACGGGTGTAGCTCTGGAAGCCACCTTTCGGATTCCGGGGGTGGTGGCTGAAGGAGGTATGCTTTGTGGCGGATATCCGGCCGCCCTCTCTTTTGTCCACCGAGGTAGCTCGGCAGATGTGAGGTTGCTATCCCAGATTGCTGGTTTACTGGCATGAAGGGTAGGGTATGGCACGGGTTCCATGCTGCATCTGCGCTACTAGCGGTGTCGAGTCCTCTTGGGCGCGGAGGGAGATTTCTGGCCCTTTCATCCCTCCTAGGAACTATCCCTCCCCGGTCCCCCCCTTTTTTTTTCTTTTTTTTATTTTTATTTTCTTTTCTTCTTTCTTTTTTTTTCTTAAAAACAAAAAGAAAGAAGTAACCTAACCATGGCAGCCCTAGTCCATGAACCTGGTACCCCCGGGCCCCTTCTTGATACCGCACCCCGTTCTGACCCCGCCTCGTCTTTGGACCACTCTTCAGACATTCCTCATGCCTCTGTACCTATTGCCGGTGCTGTTTCCTCACCCGCTTCAGGTACTGAGGCCTCGACTGACTCCTTCGATTTATCAGACCTTCGCTCTCCTCTGACTATGCTTCCGGCCTCTCCCTCTACGGTGCGGCAATTTTCAAATCGCCGACCCGTTCCACGTCGGACCAACTCTGGTCCCACGCCTAAACGTCAACGACAATTACCTGCTGATGATACTTCTCCACCTTCACCTTCTCGTTCTTCTCAGAAACGATCGACACGTCCTTCACTACCTTTCCACGCTCAGTTTCAGACTGAACAGTGGACTAAATTCTTCACTTTACGACCAACTTCCTCTACTGCCTATCTTTCTGACCATAGTATTGGCAAGGCACTCCTACGCCATGTTGGTAAAGATATTTCTTTTCATGCTCTTAAGAGCGGTACGCGCATCATTACCGTACAGAATGCTACCCAGGCTCGTGAGCTCTCTCGTCTTACCCATATAGATACTGTTCCTGTCACCCTTGAAAAACATCATTCCCTCAATTCTTGTAGTGGTACCGTTATTCTGCCCCATACCATAGTTCAACAAAATTTCCAGACATGTGGCACCGACATTCTAGAACAGCTGGAACTCCAAGATCTCCCAATCCTCAAGGTAGACACTTACGTTCTTCCTGCCCGTGGGCGGAGACGATACCCTAGCAATGTGGCTCGTTTAACTTTTGACAGCCGAGAACTCCCATCCTCCGTTTATATAGCAGGACATCGGTTACAAGTTCGAAAGGTGATCCCTACACCACAACAGTGTAGAAATTGCTGGCGATTTGGCCATCCAGCGAAATATTGCAGATCTATCGCCGAATGCCCAGTCTGTGGTGCCGATGACCATTCTAATACGTCTTGCAATCGATCTCCCTCTTGCCTTAACTGTCATGAGGCTCACCCTTCGTACTCTCGCCGTTGTCAGGTCTATTTAAACGAGCGGGAAATCCGTTACCTCAAAGAGACAGAAGGTCTCCCTTATGCCATGGCAGTTTCTCATCTCCGCCTCCAAGGGAGACTCCCACGTGTTTCTTATTCCCGTGTTTCAAAACGTCCCCCCACTTCTGGTATCCCATCTTCTACACCCACCTCTGTGGTTACCTCTCCCATAATCACTCCTGTATCTAATCCTTTTGCTGTCCTCGGCTCAGACGTCCCTACTTCAACGCCTCAGTCTAATCTCGCTTCTTCGAGTTCTCTCTTACAAGCCTCAGTATCGACGAGACCTCGTACGACACCTCTTCCCAATCGTCCCTCTACTTCTCAAAAGTCAAAAAAAGGTCCGGTAACACCTCCTACCCATCTTCCACCTCCTCATTTTACCCTCCCTGTCTCTGTCCCTAGTTCTTCCCCTCTCACTGGCTCAGTTACAAGTGCAGAGGTTCACCCTCCTCCTCGTAATGTACCTTCCTCCCCTGTTCCCTCCCAAGTTTCTTCCTCTTCTGCCACCTCCCAGGTTCCTGTCTCTTCTGTCCCCTGCCACGCTTCTCCAGTTCCCTCCACCCTTTCGCCCCCCCCTACCTTGGTACAGTCCAATACAGTTCCAATCTTTACTCATCCTCCCCCTACCATTCCCAATATTGTCTCCCATACGACATCTCTGAATTCCGAAACACTTGAAGCAATCTCTGAATATATTGCAGAGACCAAACCATCAATGGACACTGATCCACCTTCCGCTCTTCCTCTCTCCTCTGCTCCATCTGCGCAACTCCTTTCTTCACAGCGCACCGTTCCTTCGCTGCTTGAACATTTTCCACTGCCTCCGCATGTGGACTTTTCTAACCCTTCTAGTCCGTAGGAACCCTTACCTGCGGATTTCAAGTATCTTTATCATTGCCAATCATGGCCTTTTTACAGTGGAATATACGCGGCCTCAGGGGTAATCGGGGTGAGCTTCAGATGTTACTCTCCCAGTTTGCCCCTGTTGGTGTTTGCTTACAGGAACCAAAATTACACTCTGCTGTTATTTCTCACATCTCAGGCTATAATTTATTGTATTCTTCAGATCCTTTTCCTGATGGGACCTTTAATGAAAGTGCCCTTCTTCTCCGCACTGATATTCCGTACCATCAGCTATTTGTTCATACTTCGCTGCATTACACAGCAGCCCGTATCCACTTACATAGGTGGTATACGCTCTGTTCTTTATATCTCTCTCCTTCTCGGGCATTATCTATTCCGGATTTTGCCTTCCTTGTTTCGTCATTACCGCCACCGATTCTGTTACTTGGTGATTTTAATGCCCACCATTTCCTCTGGGGAGGGTCTCACTGTGATTCCCGTGGAATTCAGTTAGAGGCTTTTCTTGCCACCCACCCCCTCCATGTTTTAAATACAGGTACTCACACCCATTTTGATCCTCGGACTCATACTCTCTCTTGCATCGATCTCTCAGTTTGCTCTTCCTCCGCCGCATTAGACTTTACTTGGTCTGTTCTCCCGGACTTACATGACAGTGATCATTTCCCAATCATTCTTACTTCCCCTTCATATTCGCCACCTCTTCGCACCCCACGCTGGCAATTTAATCGGGCAAATTGGAACCTTTACTCACACCTGACTGTTTTTAAAGAGGTTCCTTCTTCGTCCTCCATCGATGAGCTTTTACACCTCTTCTCGTCCTCCGTTTTCACCGCAGCTTCTCATTCTATACCCCAAACTTCGGGCAGGCATTCTCAGAAATGCGTGCCTTGGTGGTCTCCTGCTTGTGCTCGTGCAGTACGTTTGAAACGCGCTGCATGGGGCAGGTACCGGTACAATAGAACCACAGAGCGACTCCTTGATTTTAAACAGAAGCGTGCGATCGCTCGCCGTGTCATCCGTGACGCTAAACGCACTTGCTGGCGAGATTATGTCTCCACCATCACCTCTGCTTCCTCTATGAGTGCAGTCTGGAAAAAAGTACGAAAACTGAGTGGTAAATATTCTCCTGACCCGGCTCCTGTTCTGCGGGTTGCCGGTGTTGATATAGCAAACCCACTAGATGTTGCCAATGAAATTGGCAATCATCTGGTCCGTATTTCTCAGGGACTCCATCTATGCCCCTCATTTCTTTCCTCAAAGTCTGCCAGAGAGTTAGCACCCTTGGACTTTTCTTCTCTCAGAGAAGAACAGTATAATGTGCCTTTTACACTTCAAGAACTGGAGGCAACACTCTCAGCTTGTCGATCATCGGCAGCTGGGCCCGACGACATTCATATTCGTATGCTACAACATTTACATCAGTCAGCCCTTGCAGTCCTATTACACCTTTACAATCTTATTTGGTCACAAGGAGTTCTTCCACAGCTGTGGAAATCCGCCATTGTTCTCCCTTTCCGCAAACCAGGCACTACGGGACATGAAACCTCCCACTATCGTCCCATTGCTCTTACCAGTGCAGTTTGCAAAGTAATGGAACGTCTAGTAAATAGACGTTTAGTGTGGTATTTAGAGACACACAACAGTCTCTCCACTCGTCAATATGGCTTTCGTAAGGGACGTTCTACCATAGACCCCTTACTGCGCTTGGATACGTATGTTCGTAATGCCTTTGCGAATAACCACTCAGTTATTGCCATATTTTTTGACCTTGAGAAGGCATATGACACAACTTGGAGGTATAATATTTTAGCCCAAGCCCACTCCTTAGGCCTTCGAGGCAATCTACCATCCTTCCTTAAGAACTTTTTAACTGACAGGCATTTCCGTGTTCGGGTTAATAATGTGCTCTCCCCGGACTTTGTCCAAGCTGAAGGTGTCCCCCAGGGATGTGTTCTGAGCACAACACTTTTTCTCCTTGCTATTAATGATTTGGCCTCTAGTCTTCCATCAAATATTTGGTCATCACTCTATGTTGATGACTTTGCTATTGCCTGTGCAGGCGCTGACTGTCACCTCCTTACAGTTTCTCTCCAGCATGCAGTCGACCGTGTTTCCAATTGGGCCACCACACATGGGTTTAAATTTTCCAGCACTAAAACCCACCAAATCACTTTCACTAGACGCTCTGTCATCTCTGATCATCCTTTGTACCTCTATGGCTCACGTATCCCTGAACGTGATACAGTCAAGTTTCTGGGCCTCCTCTTTGATCGTAGGTTATCCTGGAAACCTCACATTACCTCTCTGAAGGCAACTTGTCACAGCCGGCTGAACCTTCTTAAAACCCTTGCTCATCTTTCGTGGGGAGCTGATCGTCGAACCCTCCTTCACCTACATTCCACCCTTATTTTATCGAAACTTGATTATGGTGACCAGATCTATTCAGCGGCATCTCCTGCTACTCTCTCTAGCCTTAACCCCATTCATCACCAAGGATTACGTTTATGCCTTGGTGCTTTTCGCTCTTCCCCTGTCGAAAGCCTCTATGCAGAAGCGAACGTTCCATCCTTATCCGATCGCCGTGATGCCCATTGCCTGCGCTACTATGTACGCTCTCATGATCTCCGCAATCCTTCCATTTATAGAATGGTCACTGATATTAGTAGACATTCTTTATTTGTTCGCCGCCCCTGCTTACTCCGTCCCTTCTCTCTTCGCCTTCATTCGCTCTTGTCTTCTCTTCAACTACCACCTTTCTATGTACATGTAGCATCTCACTTTTCCCTACCCCCCTGGGAGGTCCCAGCTGTTCGAGTCTGTTCTTTCTCCCTCCCTTGCTCGAAAGCCCAACTGTCTACGGTCGCTTCCCGCTCTCTTTTTCTTGACCACTTTCACTCTCATTCTCATGCCATTGCTGTGTACACAGATGGCTCTAAGTCTTCTGACGGCGTAGGATTCGCAGCAGTGTTTCCGGACAGCGTCGTACAAGGGCATTTACTATCTTCAGCTAGTATTTTTACTGCTGAATTATATGCCATCCTTACAGCACTTATCCGTATTGCATCTATGCCTGTGTCATCATTTGTGGTTGTCTCAGACTCCCTTAGTGCTTTACAGGCTATACAAAAATTTGATACACCTCACCCCTTAGTCCTCCGTATCCAACTTTGGCTACGCCGCATCTTTACTAAGCATAAAGATATTGTTTTTTGTTGGGTCCCTGGTCATGTTGACGTACATGGCAATGAACAGGCAGACACTGCTGCGCGGTCAGCAGTACATGACCTACCAGTTTCTTACAGAGGTATTCCATGTACGGACTATTTTGCTGTAATATCTTCCCACCTTCACACCCGTTGGCAACAACGTTGGTCTACTATGCTCGGCAACAAACTTCAGTCTATTAAACCGAGTATAGGTTACTGGCCGTCTTCTTATCACCAGTGTCGAGGTTGGGAGACTACTCTCTCCCGTCTTCGCATTGGCCATACTCGTCTTACTCATGGATATCTCATGGAGAGGCGTCTTGCTCCTCTCTGTGAGAATTGCCAAGCTCCATTATCAGTCAGCCACATTCTGTTGGACTGCCCACTTTATCAACGAGCACGCAGAATTTACCTCTGTCGTCGTCTTCGCCCCGCTGCTCTCTCTTTACCTTCCCTTCTCGCTGATGGACCCACCTTTCATCCGGACTCTCTTATTGACTTTTTGACAACGACTGACTTACTTCACAAATTCTGATACTTTCAGCCCTTTCTACTTGTATCTCTTGCTACCCTCTACCCCCGTACTATCCCCTGCCCCGCTGTTTTCTGTAACCTGCTGATCATCCCCCCTCCCTCCTGCCATCCAATTCCCTTGCTTCCTTCCCTACCCTGCAGCGCTGTATAGCCCTTGTGGCTTAGCGCTTCTTTTTTGATTATAATATAATAATATACCTCGACAACAACCTGAACTTCAGCACCCATATCCAACACATAACCAAAAAAGTATCCAAAACGGTTGGGATCCTCTCCAAGATACGATACTACGTGCCGCAAACTGCCCTTCTCACACTATACCATTCACTTATATATCCATACCTCACCTATGCTATCTGTGCTTGGGGTTCAACTGCAGCAACACACCTAAAGCCAATAATAACCCAACAAAGCCACAGTAAGAATAATCACTAAATCCCATCCCTGGCAACCCCCCCCCCCCCCCCCACTCTTCATAGATCTAAACTTCCTCCCTGTTCAGTACATCCACACTTACTACTGTGCAATATACATCTACAGGACCTTAAATTCCAATATTAACCTTGACCTAAAACGCTTTCTTGACAGTTGTGACAGAACCCACAGGCACAACACCAGACACAAACATCTCTATGACATTCCCCGTGTCCGACTAAACCTTTACAAAAATTCAATGTATGTCAAAGGCCCTAAAATCTGGAACACCCTACCTGAAAATTCCAAAACTGCAGACACATTCATCACCTTCAAAACTACCATCAGAAAACATCTTATCTCCCTGATACGCCCCGTCAACTAATAATACGAATACCACCTGGTGGTTCACACTTACACTCACTCACCCATTTGACCATAAACAGAAATATCAATCTCAATCTCAAAATAATGAATCTTAACTAGTCAAAAGTTGGCCTGTGATACTCCAATACTGAAACTATGTATAGTGCCAAAACAAAAGCATTCACATTGCTAAACTCACAACTAGTATTTAGTCACTTAGCCATAATACCAACTTATCTCATAATTCTGTAACATTTTAAACCTAAGATTTAATATAAGTCTGCCCGAAATGCCTAGCCATGCTAGGTGATCTAGTGGTACACTCTGTAATTATTATTTTACTACATGTAAACCACACAATAACCAAATTCTGTAAACTCAGCATTGTAATACTTATAGAGAATAAAGTTTGAATTTGAATTTGAATTTGAATTATGTAATGCATACATAGGTCAATGTGAGACAATACAGCCATTATTATCTCAAACACTACCAAACAGGTGCATACACTGTACTAAAGTACGCATGAAAAACAGAAAAGGCACCTTATGTAAAATGTGTAAGGGGTGGGTGCATGATGGATGTATGTACAATTATAGCAAAGGTGCCAGAATTCATTTTGTGTGTAACAAATGCACTTTGGCACAGTTACCCTTTAGCAGTGATGACATTGATTTACCTAATTTTAATACAAATGACCCATTGCCATATATTGATGATTATGATTGTTTTATGAAAACAGGCCTTCACTTTATTCATGTCAATGCAAGATCACTTCTTCCTAAATTGGCAGAGATTAGGATTCTAGCTAACAAAATTAGGGCGGCAGTTATAACCATCTCTGAATCTTGGTTGGATGATACGGTGACTGACGACGAGGTCAAAATAGATGGTTACAATATAAAACGCTTAGATAGGAACAGAAAGGGTGGTGGAGTATGTGCCTACATTATTTATTTATTTATTTATTTATTTATTTATTTATTATTTATTTATTTAGTAATTTTAGCATACAAACAGAGGTACAAAAAATACAGGTAAGAGCAGCATGCCAAAGCCACTTATATGCATAGCATTACGGGCTAGATAAGATAAGATAAGATTTCGTTCGGATTTTTAACCCCGGAGGGTTAGCCACCCAGGATAACCCAAGAAAGTCAGTGCGTCATCGAGGACTGTCTAACTTATTTCCATTGGGGTCCTTAATCTTGTCCCCCAGGATGCGACCCACACCAGTCGACTAACACCCAGGTACCTATTTGCTGCTAGGTGAACAGGACAACAGGTGTAAGGAAACGTGTCAAATGTTTCCACCCGCCGGGAATCGAACCCGGGCCCTCCATGTGTGAAGCGGGAGCTTTAGCCACCAGACCACCGGGTCACCCTGCAAATTAACTTAAGATTAACTAAGCAATGATGTAATCAGTGATAAAACATTAGAAATGACTTACCTTACAACCCAAGACCTGATTTAAATAACAATAAACCGGAGATTCTATGGTTTGAAGTGCTGCTTCCCAAGACCAAACCCATCTTAGTAGGAACTAGTTACCGCCCTCCTACCCAGGACCAGTTCTTAGAAGACTTTTCCAGAGTCTTGTCCGGAGTTGAAAACAATTGCGAGACAATAATACTGGGTGACTTCAATATCTGTTTTCAGCAGCAAAATAACGGGCTATGCAAAAGGTATAAGCAAATTCTAGGATTAAATAGCTACACTCAACTAATTAATACACCAACCCGGATCACAATTCTCAGCCACCCTAATTGACCACATACTTTGTAACTGCTCTGAGAACATTAGTCAGTCAGGCGTCATTACCACAGGTCTTAGTGATCATTTCATCATTTACTGCACCAGGAAAATCACTAGGGATAGGATAGGCCTACACAGGACAATAAAAATGAGGTCAACTAGAAACTACAGTAAAGAAACACTGGTAAATAGGCTACACAATTGTGACTGGACAGAGATAACAAGTTGCACGGACGTAAACGATGCCTGGGAAAAATTCAAAACAATGTTCACTACCATCCTTGATAATATTGCACCAGTTAAAGAGGTTAGGATTAAACGAAGAACTGAACCCTGGATGAATACTGAGATATTAGATAATATGAAATTCAGAGACCAGCTGCTAAAAAGATTTAAAGCAAACAGACAGGATATTGCAGCACTAAATGAATTCCAAAGGGTGAGGAACAGAGTGCAGAGACTTATAAAAGGAGCAAAGGCAAAGCACTATTGCTCAAAAATTGAAGAGTATAAGCATAACCCCAGAAAGTTCTGGCAACAACTAAAACAGTTGGGGTATAGCTATAAGCCAGTAGATAGGTGTAACATAGTACTCACTATCGATAATGAGGTATGCCACGAAACATCTAAGGTGGCAAATTGCTTTAATTCCTACTACACATCTGTTGCATCAACACTAGTAAGTAAACTACCAGCTGCATCAAATACCTTTAACACAGACTCTGATAAGTTTCAAACATACTATACCAATAAAGGGGTAACCCCAAACAGTTGTCAACTAGTAAGTGTATCTCAACTTCAGGGGATGGTGCTTCTGAAATCCCTATTGCTCACATAATAAATCTATCAATCACCACTAATACCGTACCGGAGGGGTTCCCCAGTATAATATCTAAACACCAGTGCTGTTGTCACACAGAGTGTCAACCATAGTGATTCTCTGTCATCCATAAATGCTCTCAACTCATTAAGTAAGTGTATCTAAGCTGTATGCAAAGAGGGGGTGACTTCATTCATGTCACTACCGCCCGGCTCCGGCTGGGTTAAAAGAGACCAAACGAAATGTAAACTTTGCCACATCATTATGTACTAAGCAGGTTAAACCCAACTAAGAGCACAGGCCCTGATAACATTAATATTTGTATTTATAACTCCGTCTAAGTTCCTAAAACTGTAACCATGATAGGAGTGCTTCTGAACTGTCAATCCCTATTGTAACTCGCATAATAAATCTATCAATCACCACTAATACCGTACCGGAAGGGGTTCAAGGAGGCCAGAGTTACTCCTATCTTCAAGAAAAATAGTAGGTCTGATGTAAGCAACTATAGGCCTGTTAGTATACTCAGTATAATATCTAAAATTCTGGAGGGCAGTGTATTCTCAAGTAGTTAAGTACCTTAATGACAACAGCATTCTCCATAGCTATCAATCGGGCTTTAGAAGATCCTACTCAACCGACACCTCACTTATTAATCTGATGGATTACCTGAGAACTGAAATGTCAAAGGGGAACCTCATAGATATGGTAACCTTAGACCTGCAAAAGGCCTTCGATACTGTCAACCACAATATATTATGTAAGAAACTTCAAACTATCGGTATAGGTTCTGTAGACTGGTTTAAGTCCTACGTTAGCAACAGGAGACAAATAGTCAAAATCAACAAAACGGAATCAGAACCCCTGCCGATAACATGTGGAGTTCCCCAAGGTAGTATTCTGGGTCCCTATTATTCTTATGTTATGTCAATGATATGCCTATCAGTGTCAAGTGCAAACTCCTACTGTACGCAGATGACAGTGCTCTGTTAGTGTCAGGTAAAGACCCACAAGATATTGCTAATGTTTTAACACTGGAACTGGAGTCCTGCAGCAAATGGTTAGTAGACAACAAACTATCATTACACCTAGGGAAAACTGAAGTCATTCTCTTTGGCACGAAACATAAACTGAGAAGGGTAAATAATTTTAATGTTCAGTGTAATGGGGAGCCCATCACTTTGGTTTCATCAGTAAAATATCTGGGAATCCCCTTTGACCCATGCATGTCAGGAGAATTGATAGGGAACAGTGTAGTAAAGAAAGCGAATGCCAGACTGAAGTTCCTGTATAGACAAGCACAGTGTCTACCTACTGAGGCTCGCAGGACCCTATGTCTAGCCCTTATACAATGCCATATGGATTACGCTTGCTCTTCATGGTACTCTGCCTTGACAAAAAAACTGAAAGATAGAATGCAAATCACCCAGAACAAAATCGTAAGATTCATCCTGGGGCTGGGACCAAGAGAACATGTAGGCCAGGAAGAATTACTGCAGTTGGATATGCTGAATGTTGAAGACAGAGTAAAACAACTGAAGCTAAATCATGTTTATAAAATTGCTCACAAACAGTGTCCAGAATATCTTGCTGTCAATTTTGTCAAGGTTGGGAACCAAAGCAATCATAGTACTAGGGGGAGAGAGCACAACTTTGTAGTACCCACAGTCAGTGGCCAGGCTTCAAACACCTTTTATTGTACAGCAATAAAGGAATGGAACAGACTGCCCGCACATGTCAAAGCCAGTCATAGCATGAACCAGTTCAAGAAGAGTGCCAAAAGGTGTTTAATGAATGTAGCTACAGAAAGGGAGGGGAATGATTTTCTATTTTTTAGCTAACATACGTGTAAATTTTACCTTATTCCTAGTAATGACCCTCGTATTATAGATAGTCTTAATGACCCTCGTGTAGTAGATAGTCTTTTTAGTATGATAATAAGATGTTATCTTCATTGTAGAATAATAAGAAAATATTATAACCTTTATATTATAATAATAAGGTAAAAGGACCCCAATGGAAATAAGTCACTCTGTCTGACTTTTTTGGGTTATCCCAGGTTCTCTACACATATGCTGCTATGTATGATAATTCTATGTAACTGTATTTGTGTATACCTGAATAAACTTACTTACACACGCTGAGGGTCCGGGTTCGATTTCCGGTGGAAACATTTGGCGTGTTTCCTTACACCTGTTGTCCATATTCAATAAAATAGGCACCTGAGTGTTAGTGGACTGGTGTGGGTCGCATCCCGGGACAAAATTGATCTAATTTGCCCGAAATGCTCTGCATAACAAGGGGTTTAGGCTGTTAGGTGACTTGGACGTGCCTAACATGGGCCAGTAGGCCTGCTGCAGTGCTCCTCCTCATGTTCTATAACTGTATCATTGATGTCAGCTAGGCCTGTATACCTTGTACTTTTAGAAATAAAGATATTATTACGTATTAAATAGGGAAACCGGGCTCGATACCGGTAAGCTGTGTCTGACCCTTATAAACCCAACAAGGAGTGAGTGCATAAAAAGAAGTAACAATAATTATTTCTTCAAGTACATGAACCCAGCTGGTTTAGCGCTTCTTTATAATATTAATAATAATAATAATGAACCCAGCAGTAGGCCTACTGTCTCATGTTAAGTAGGTCTAACTCTCGCTACTTCAAGTACCTGTCATGGTGATATATTTTCAAATGCTGTGTGTATCCCTGTTTAGTTATATACCTTTGAATAGTTTCGAGAGTTTGTCTACTCTCTGAGCCCGGCCATGAGCCAGGCTCGTCTGGTGATTGCCTGGTCAACCAGGCTGTTGCTGCTGGTGGCCCGCTGTCCCACATATCCATCACAGCCTGGTTGATCTGGCACCTAGTGAAGATTATAAATTAGACACATGTGCAACTCTTGGGTATCTTTGAGGAAACGTTTCGCCACACAGTGGCTTCATCAGTCCATACAAAGGAGAATCTTGAAGAACAGGAGGAGAATGAGGTAATCAGTCCCTCAACCTTGAGTCGATGTGGTCAGTTTACCTAGAGTTTACCTGGAGAGAGTTCCGGGGGTCAACGCCCCCGCGGCCCGGTCTGTGACCAGGCCTTCTGGTGGATCAGAGCCTGATCAACCAGGCTGTTGCTGCTGGCTGCACGCAAACCAACGTACGAGCCACAGTCCGGCTGATCAGGAACTGACTTTAGGTGCTTGTCCAGTGCCAGCTTGAAGACTGCCAGGGGTCTGTTGGTAATCCCCCTTATGTGTGCTGGGAGGCAGTTGAACAGTCTCGGGCCCCTGACACTTATTGTATGGTCTCTTAACGTGCTAGTGACACCCCTGCTTTTCATTGGGGGGATGGTGCATCGTCTGCCAAGTCTTTTGCTTTCGTAGTGAGTGATTTTCGTGTGCAAGTTCGGTACTAGTCCCTCTAGGATTTTCCAGGTGTATATAATCATGTATCTCTCCCGCCTGCGTTCCAGGGAATACAGGTTTAGGAACCTCAAGCGCTCCCAGTAATTGAGGTGTTTTATCTCCGTTATGCGCGCCGTGAAAGTTCTCTGTACATTTTCTAGGTCAGCAATTTCACCTGCCTTGAAAGGTGCTGTTAGTGTGCAGCAATATTCCAGCCTAGATAGAACAAGTGACCTGAAGAGTGTCATCATGGGCTTGGCATCCCTCGTTTTGAAGGTTCTCATTATCCTTCCTGTCATTTTTCTAGCAGATGCGATTGATACAATGTTATGGTCCTTGAAGGTGAGATCCTCCGACATGATCACTCCCAGGTCTTTGACATTGGTGTTTCGCTCTATTTTGTGGCCAGAATTTGTTTTGTACTCTGATGAAGATTTAATTTCCTCGTGTTTACCATGTCTGAGTAATTGAAATTTCTCATCGTTGAACTTCATATTGTTTTCTGCAGCCCACTGAAAGATTCGGTTGATGTCCGCCTGGAGCCTTGCAGTGTCTGCAATGGAAGACACTGTCATGCAGATTCGGGTGTCATCTGCAAAGGAAGACACGGTGCTGTGGCTGACATCTTTGTCTATGTCGGATATGAGGATGAGGAACAAGATGGGAGCGAGTACTGTGCCTTGTGGAACAGAGCTTTTCACCGTAGCTGCCTCGGACTTTACTCTGTTGACGACTACTCTCTGTGTTCTGTTAGTGAGGAAATTATAGATCCATCGACCGACTTTTCCTGTTATCCCTTTAGCACGCATTTTGTGCGCTATTACGCCATGGTCACACTTGTCAAAGGCTTTTGCAAAGTCTGTATATATTACATCTGCATTCTTTTTATCTTCTAGTGCATTTAGGACCTTGTCGTAGTGATCCAATAGTTGAGACAGACAGGAGCGACCTGTTCTAAACCCATGTTGCCCTGGGTTGTGTAACTGATGGGTTTCTAGATGGGTGGTGATCTTGCTTCTTAGGACCCTTTCAAAGATTTTTATGATATGGGATGTTAGTGCTATCGGTCTGTAGTTCTTTGATGTTGCTTTACTGCCCCCTTTGTGGAGTGGGGCTATGTCTGTTGTTTTTAGTAACTGTGGGACGACCCCCGTGTCCATGCTCCCTCTCCATAGGATGGAAAAGGCTCGTGATAGGGGCTTCTTGCAGTTCTTGATGAACACAGAGTTCCATGAGTATGGCCCTGGGGCAGAGTGCATGGGCATGTCATTTATCGCCTGTTCGAAGTCATTTGGCGTCAGGATAACATAGGATAGGCTTGTGTTAACCAAATTTTGTGGCTCTCTCATAAAAAATTCGTTTTGATCTTCGACTCTCAGTCTGGTTAGCGGCTTGCTAAAAACTGAGTCATATTGGGACTTGAGTAGCTCACTCATTTCCTTGCTGTCATCTGTGTAGGACCCATCTTGTATAAGTAGGGGCCCAATACTGGATGTTGTTCTCGACTTTGATTTGGCATAGGAGAAGAAATACTTTGGGTTTCTTTCGATTTCATTTATGGCTTTTAGTTCTTCCCGCGATTCCTGACTCCTATAAGATTCCTTTAGCTTGAGTTTGATGCTTGCTATTTCTCTGACCAGTGTCTCCCTACGCATTTCAGATATATTGACCTCTTTTAGCCGCTGTTATTCTTTTCCGTCGCTTGTCTCTTTCTATTTTACATCTACTCCTCCTTTTTCTTAGAGGAATAAGCCTCGTGCATACATCGAGTGCCACCAAGTTAATCTGTTTTAGGCATACGTTGGGGTCTGTGTTGCTTAGTATATCTTCCCAGCTTATATCGGTTAGGACTTGGTTTACTTGGTCCCACTTTATGTTTTTGTTATTGAAGTTGAATTTGGTGAATGCTCCCTGGTGACTAGTCTCATTATGTCGGTCTGGGGCTCCACGCATACATGTCTGAGCCTCAATTATGTTGTGATCTGAGTATATTGTTTTTGATATGGTGACATTTATCAGATCATCATTGTTAGTGAAGATGAGGTCTAGTGTATTCTCCAGTCTAGTAGGCTCTATTATTTGCTGGTTTAAATTGAATTTTGTGCAGAGATTTAAAAGCTCGTGTGAGTGTGAGTTTTCATCAGAGCTGCCTCCTGGTGTTATTACTGCAACAATATTAGTTATATTCCTCCATTTTAGGTGCCTTAAGTTGAAATCCCCCAGGAGCAAGATGTTGGGTGCAGGAGCTGGAAGATTTTCCAGACAGTGGTCAATTTTTAACAGCTGTTCCTGGAATTGCTGGGATGTTGCATCCGGAGGCTTGTAGACTACCACAATGACTAGGTTTTGGTTCTCGACCTTTACTGCTAAAACTTCCACTACATCATTTGAGGCATTTAGCAGTTCTGTGCAAACAAGTGACTCTGCAATGTACAGGCCAACCTTCCCCTTTTGTCTGTTCACTCTGTCACTTCTGTATAGGTTGTAACCTGGGATCCATATTTCGTTGTCCAAGTGACCCTTTATGTGGGTCTCAGTGACAATTTTTGCTCTCTCCACCTGTAGTACTGCAACCTCCTTTGTTACTCACCCTTACCTCTGTCTTCTTTCAGTTTAAAGTCTTACGCCAGTTCAGCAATGACTCCTTCAGCTGAGTTGGTCAGTGCTGTCACCCTTGCACCAGACATGCAACTTATCCATTGCATACATATGTTGAAAGTGATATAAAATACTGACAGGTTGATGATTAAGACATATTCAGCAGTTGGGTATCTTTATTGTTGAAAGGTTTTGCTTACACAGTAGGCTTCATCAGTCAAATACAGAGGAGAATATATTGTAGACAGCAGGAGTAGTAGCGAGGTAAAGATGATGTAATCAGTCCATCAATCTTGGAGAAATATTTTGAGGTGGTCAGTCCCTCAGCCTGGAGAATAGTTCATCTTTATTATTTCTGAGTCTTACTTGTTCTTTACATTGAGACAAGGTTTGCCTGTGTTCTGTATTATGTGCTCATTTTGAACATCTCTAAGCATTTGAAATTTGTCACAGTAAACATGTTATTTTCATTTGCCCATTGGAAGATTTTGTTGATATCAGATTGTAATTTTTCTGTATCTTCTACTGAAGTAACTTCCATACTGCATAGGATGGTATGAAACTGAGGCTAGGTTTTTTTTAATCCATGTCTGCCATAAGGATGAGCAACAGTATATAAAGAGCCAGGAACCCAGGAACTACTAACAGATATACACTGCTAGCTTGGATTATTTGAGTTTTTATAATTTTTATACAGTGGTACTTTGGGATATGAAATTAATTTGTTCCAGAAGGCTGTTCGAGTGCTGATACTGTAAAGTAGATTAATCCATTTCAGACCCCCAAAAATACACTTACAAAAGCACTTATATAAATACACTTACATAATTGTTCGAGTTTTGAGCTGTTCATATCCCGAGGTGCCACTGTATTTTTTCATAAATTGCTATGAAGTAACATATATCGACTATGTAATATAGTACAGCTAAAATATTGATACAGTACCTTATTGTTCATTTGAAAAAAATATACAAACATCTCGGATAAATGTTGATTACTATACATGTTGATTAGCCCAACTGGCTTTTGACATGTTGCATGCCTTTATCTGTGACCCTTTGGACCATCTGTTGTATTCCACACTGCTTCTCGATCTGCTCTTTGCACTTTCTGCCACCTCCCTACATTTGTCTGCCTCTGCTGAACTGTTCTTTTCTTTCAGGGGCTTGGCCTCTGCCCTAACCATTAGGCAAGATGGAATCCTTCACCACCTCCAAGTGAGCTCCCTTGCCTTGTAAGTTGAAGTTATAACAGTTTGCCCTTGTGTAAGAATCTCAAGAAAACTTTAGGAGCCTTTTAACATTTACAATTGAACAAGATTTTTAATTGATGCTGATTAGTTTAGCTTGGTGTGATATTCTCTTGGTGTTGTGTATTTTATTCCAATGATAGTTATTGTATTGTTTGCTAATTTTACCTTTAATATTTTTAAATGTATTGTATTAATTCTTTACTGCCAAGACCGCTGAATGATCACACTGGTTGAAGTACACTTAGCCTCGAAGCTTACCATGAAAATTAAGGATGATCCTACTACCATTCTCCATCTCAAAAGGTCCATTACCTGTCACCATGTATTATGAGAGCATTAGCTATCACCTTGCTTGTCATAAACTTGTAATTACAAATTGTTTTCTAAAAATTGGTTGTTTCAGATGCAAAACCAAAGTCACTTCCTGAGGCCTTGAAGGAGAAGCTTCAACATCAGACTGACATCATGTGTCCAAGCCACCAGGGAGAGAAGTCTCTTTCCCAGGTCACTGAGAAGAGAAACTTTAACATCAGTCCTTTAGAGCCAACAAAGTGCTGAATGACAAGTTTCTTTTCTGGGGCTAAACACTTTCATGTGAGAGTGATGGAGTTTACATTGTTATTTGTGTGAGTTGCCTTGTTCCAAACAGTTTATGGCATTGTTGGAGCATCATAAAGAAATTGTAGAATATTCATATATGGAAAAATGTTGTGGGTTGATCACAAAATGCTGCAATAACCTGAAATGTTTTGTGTTCATCTGTGCAATATTGATGCTCTTCCAATGGAGTGATTATCTTGCTTATAAGATAATAAGAAAGACAGTAGAATGCATTCACACAGTCACACAGCAAAAAACAAGTATGAATGTGATGATTGTGGAAAAGTGTTTTCTCTAAAAAGGTACCTGAACATTCACAAGGTCAGTCATGTAAGTGAGAAATATAAATGTGAGGAATGTGGAATACTTTTTACAGGGAAGAACTACCTTGAGAAACATAAGGCGAGTCACTCAGACCAGGAGACACTTGCTCACACACTGCCACTCGGTGATATAAGTGAGAGCAGCAACACTGTCAACAGTAAAGTGGACTGTCACACAAGTGACAAGTCTTCTGTTAACGAACATAAAATAAGTAATTCTATCAAGAAAATCTTCAAATGCAGAGAATGTGGAAAACTGTTCACTTTAAGGAGATATCTTAACAAGCATAAAAGTATTCACATACTTGAGAAACACTTTAAATGTGAAGACTGTGGAAAACAGTTCTCTCGGAGAGGCTACCTTAATAAGCACAAGCTCATTCACACTGGTAAGACAAAGAAGCACTCATGTGAGGAGTGTGGGAAAGTGTATGTTAATAAGAGAAGTCTGGAGTGGCATAAAGCTGTACACACAGACAAGAGATATGAATGTGACCAATGTGGCAAGTTCTTCCTTCATATGACTTATCTTAGTCAACATAAAAATGTCCACACGCAAGACAAAAAGTATGAATGTGATGAGTGTGGGAAAGTGTTCTTGTGGAAGAGGAAACTTACTGATCATAAGCTAATTCACACTGCTGAAGAGCATGAATGTAATGTACGTGGCAAAAATTTTATTCAAGAGAGTAGTCTCACTGAGCATAAACTTGCCCATATTTTGGAAAAGCTAGAATGTGAAGCACCTGCTACACTGTGTGTTCAACAGGAACAACTTGATAAGCATAATAGCACTCTCACACATGAGGTAAAGTGTACATGTGAGCAATGTAACAAATCAGTCTCGAAAGAGAGTTACCTCATCCAGCATGAAGTTATACACAAAGGTGTAACAAAGTTTGAGTGTGATGAATGTGGAAAACTTTTTACTTTGAAAAGCTACCTTAATAAGCATAAGCTTAGCCACAAAGGTGAGAAATTTCAGTGTGAGGAGTGCGGCAAAGTGTTTTCTCGTAAGTGTTACCTTCACAAGCATCGGCTTATTCACACAGATCACAGTGAAATGTACTCGTGTGAGGACTGTGGAAAATCATCTACTAAGAAGGTTAATATTACTAGGCACAGAGTTGTTCACACTGACAAGAGGTACAAGTGTAATGAATGTGGAAAACTGTTTCTTCACAAAGCGTACCTCACTCACCATAAAAACATTCATACAGGTGAAAAAACATACAAGTGTGATGAATGCGGGAAGGTTTTCTTATGGAAGAGTAATCTTGTAGATCATAAGGTATTCCACACAGGTGTTAAAAAGTATGAGTGTGAAATGTGTGGGAAACTGTTCTTCCAAAAGAGTCAGCTAACTGAGCATAAACTTATTCACACAGGTGAAAAAAAATATGCATGTGAGAAATGTGGAAAACTGTTCACTTTAAGGAGATATCTTAACAAGCATAAAAGTATTCATGTAAGTGAGAAACACTTTAAATGTGAGGAATGTGGTAAACAGTTCTCTCGGAGAGGCTACCTTAATAAGCACAAGCTCACTCACACTGCTAAGACAAAGGAGTACTCATGCGAGGAGTGTGGGAAAGTATATGTTAATAAGAGAAGTCTGGAGTGGCATAAAGCTGTACACACAGACAAGAGATATGAATGTGACCAGTGTGGCAAGTTCTTCCTTCATAAGACCTATCTTAGTCAACATAAAAATGTTCACACGCAAGACAAAAAGTACGAATGTGACAAGTGTGGGAAGGTGTTCTTGTGGAAGAGGAAACTTACTGATCATAAGCTATCCCATTCAACTGAGAGGTATGAATGTGAGATATGTAGAAAGTTGTTTGTGCACAAGAGATACTTCATAGAGCATCTGGTCATTCACACAGGAGAGAAGAAATATCAGTGTGAGGAATGTGGTAAAATGTTCCCTCTGAAGAGTTATCTTCAGAAACACAAGATCATTCACACTGGTCAGAAAAAGTATGAATGTGAAAAATGTGACAGAATCTTCACAAAGAAAAGTAGCCTTAACAAACATGTTAGTAGTCATGTTAGCGAGCAGTATGAGTGTTATATAGAGTGTGACATAGTAGACATGATGTGCTAGGTAATAGCGTGACACAGTAGACATGATGTGCTAGGTAATAAGGACATATCATTCCTGGAAATGGTCAATAATAAGACAATGTATGTGATACAATATTTTGTCTGTGTTGTCATTATTTGAGTGTGTTTAGAGGTGTTGCCATTATCTGAAAGTGTCATTATGCATGTGTTGTTCAGAAGTGTTACCATTATGTGAGAGTGTCATTCAGAAGTGTTGCCATTATGCAAGTGTCATTGAGAAGCATTGCCATCCATGTTCAGGTGTACACTAACAGTATATGTACAGTGGTCCCTCGTTTTTCGTAGTTAATCCGTTCCTGGAGTTGCTACTATTATCGAAATCTACGATTTGCGAATCAATTTTCCCCATAAGAAATAATGTAAATACAATTAATCTGTTCCTGACACCCAGAAGTATTAAAACAAAAAATTTTTTTACATGAAATATACATGTAGTACATAAACAATACAATGGGAAATGATGAATGAAACATTAACAGCATAACACTTACCTTTATTGGTTATTCTTTTTAGTGTATGGGAGACTGGAGGAGGAGAGAGATTGGATTGTTTACAGTTTGGAAGGGGAATCCCCTTTTTTTTTTTTTTTTTTTTTTTTTTTTTTTTTTTTTTTTTACACATGGTTTGACAAGGTTAAGGATCCCTAGCTTTATTGACAAGCTATTTACAGGTTAAGGATTCCTAACTTTATTGACAAGCTAAGAGCTGTTACCTACATCAGCTCATTTGAAAGCATTTTTATTGTTATGAGACATACAAGTAGGGAACAGGATGAAGTTGGAGCCATCTGTGGGCCAGCATTTTCATTTGATCAACTGACGTTATCTCGTTGACATCATTATGCTGAACGAATGTGTTCCATACTCGAGTCATCCTGGGTATGTATGATCTCAGATGGAGTGATGTTCTGGAGAAGGGTACAGCCAGAGTGAAGTTGCTGCTTTCTGCCCGTCTTGTGGCATAAAAGCTTGTTTCGCGCTGTCCTCGAAGTGGATCCAAGTGTGGTATTTTGACAATATTGGCCTTGTACATAACAGTAAGGCCACCCACATCCCTCCTATGTTGAAGGCTCTGCTGAAATGACAGATCCATCCAGGATGGGTCCAGGCGAGAGATGAGACGTCTTGCTCTGTTCTCTACTCTGTCAAGCAGTCGCAGATGAGAGGGGGGACAGGCAAACCAAGAAAGTGGAGCATACTCAAGGTGTGAGCGTACTTGTGCCTCGTACAGTATCTTGCAACCCCTACTGTCAAGCAGATGCGAGATACGGCGAAGTGCTGTAAGCTTCCTGGCTGCCTTGTTTGCAAGATTTACAACATGGTTCTTCATGGTTAGTTTGGAGTCAAATTTCACCCCAAGGATATCAACTTCTTCTCCAGGTGCCAACATCCTCCCATTCATCCTTACTACTGCACCAGCATTACCATCATGGTGCCTAGAGACGATCATCATTTGCGTTTTCTCAGGTGCAAATGTTACTTGCCATCTATTTCCCCAAGCTGATATAGCTCTCAGCTGGTGATTGATGTAGCTTAGAGCAGCTGGCATTTCTTCTCTTGGATAAGTGAATGTCAGTGTACAGTCGTCTGCATATGCATGTGATTCTGGGATGAGATGAAGAAGGTCGTTGAAGTAGACATTCCATAACAGTGGACCCAGCACACTTCCTTGTGGAACGCTTGCCCCAATAGGATGTCTTGCTGATTCCAGCAACACCTCAGGTACGAATTGCTTTTCTGGGGTTGCTTGTCTTCTCTGTTTCTTAATGCCACTAGGACCACCTTGAGAGTCACTGGAGTCCTGTCTCGCAAAATAACTGTGAAGAGAGCTCTGTTTCTGGCGTCTCTTTAACACTTCCCTAAAATGGCCCAAGACTTTGTCACTGTACATGTTGCCAACATGGCTTGCAACAACCTTGTCAGGGTGATGTTTCTCCATAAAGCTTTCCATCTTACCCCACATAACAAAAATCTCTTTAATTTCTGAAGAAGGCACCTTCTTCCATCTCTCTTCCTCCTCCTCTGCAGCAAGATTCTGAGCTGTGATCTGTTGCTGTTCCTGCTGAAGCTCTTGCAGCAGGAACAGCAACAGCATCTTTGATTTCCTTTTTCTTGGCCACTATGGAACATATGGTTGTGTAGGGTTTCTTATACATCCTGGCCAGTTCGGCCGCACTTGTGCAACTTCCATGTTGTTCAATGATGTTTTTCATAAATTCAATCATATTTCTCACCTTCTTTACCACAGACTTGGCACTAGGAGCTTTCTTTGGAGCCATGGTAGCTTATTTAGTACTTGCAAGCACTAAAATGAGTGGAATATTATGAAATATTTCGTAGGAGCACGTGAGGGGACCTTCGCTCACTGGTAAACAATGCCAGGCTGGCTGGGTAGGGAGGCCGCCCCGGCTCACACCGTGCGTACGCGTCCCGGATGAACTACTATTCGTGAGTCAACCTATGATTAGCGAGCCCATGTTTATACGAAAATATCCCTATGATTTCCGAAATCTATGATTCCCGAGAACTACGAAAAGCGAGGGACCACTGTATATGTTCTTTCTTTCTTTCAACAAACCGGCCGTATCCCACCAAGGCAGGGTGACCCACAAAGAAAAACGAAAGTTTCTATATATATATGTATGTATTTTTATTTTGAAGTCTTGTGTTGGTGAGTGATCTACCTGACCCATGCTGTATATTATTATTATAATCAAGGGGGAAGCGCTAAACCCGGAGGATTATACAGCGCCTGGGGGAGGGGATGTGGAAGGCATTCAGGCTTAATTCGGGGAACTGGAGCACAGATCTAATTCCCTAAATCAAGAGCCCCTCACCAACATTAAGGAACCTTCCTTGCTTTGCTGTATAGCCCTTGTGGCTTAGCGCTTCTTTTTGATTATAATAATAATACCTGACCCATGTTGAATGTAATGTGATATTATTGTGTTCATAGAGAAGACATAAGCTGGTAAGGTTATCAACACTTGAGAAAGGATGCAAGCCAGTTGATCTGAGAAAGTGGAGGGGGGGGGAGGACTCAATTTTCTGAAAGGAAGGGCACCTTTCAAGGGAGGTTCCTTGATGCAGAGGGTCTATTGATTCAAGGAATTGGACCTGACCTCCCTTTCCTTGGATCAGACTGATTGCCTCTTATTCTTCCAGGCAGTGTGTGATTACTGCGGGTTTAGTGTTTTCCTCCATGAGTGTAATAATAATAGTAGCAAGGGCATTTCTTCAGTACTGAGACATCCCCCTCCCTTTAAAAGATGTAATGTGACACACACGTGTGTCTTTATAGTTCTTAAACACTTTAGTGAAGCTGGTGCTGGTGCCATCCAGGTGACTTGCATAAGATACTGTTAATACTGTTGTACCTGCCAATGTACACATGTCACACTGCTCGACTTTCTTGAACTGTTATTACGAGGAGGAAGGACTGCTTACCTTGCAGTGGTTATATAACACTTGGGTAGTGGGAAGTAATCAGATGCGATTATTATTTTTATTGTATTATTATTCATGTGGGGAGTGCTAAACTCATAAGGGTCACACAGCACCTGCAGTCAGATTTAAGGCTTTAAACCAAGAATCCTCCACTAGCATCATAACACCTTCCCTTGAGGGGCACATTCTTATGGATTTGTTAAATTATTTTATGCTACATATATTTTAGTAAAGTTTGGGTGCAAAGTCAATTTTAGGGCAAAAAAAAAAAAAAAAAAAAAAAGGTGAAGAAAGGGGAAGCAGATCTTGAGGTGCACCTGCTGTGCTCAGTGACCCCTGTAATGATGATAATGAGGTGCACATCAATATTTTCCAAAATCAGCAAACCCCACCTTGGTAGGGGGGTTCCTTGATGCCAGTGAGGGACTGTTGTTGCAAGGCATTGGACCTATGCTTCCCTTCTTTATGGAACCTGAATGCTTCTCATTCCCCAAGGTTGTATATGACCCCTACAGGTTTAGTGCCCCCTTTCCCCATCCTCTTTATGAATATAATACCAGAATCCCAAGTTATAGGGACTTATTTTTTTACTCTTTAGAAATTCTTTACTGGATTATTCCATGTGACCAAAATACAATAAAATATTCTTTCATAATATTTGAAAATCATTTTTAGTTTTCTACTCAAAATGACAAAGAAACATTTGAAAGTTTTCTACATCTTTTATGATATACAAAAATAAATTATATTATGCACTACATGTATGTATGAAGCCTTTATCATCATTTTACTAAATAATACAGCACTTGCTACATAAAAATAATATACAAATTTCTTAAAAGTAATCCAAATCTGTATAAGTAACCAACCTCAGTGTATTTCTAACTTTCCAAACATCTGGAGACTTTGTACTGCCTGTCTTATTTATTACACCATTTTCAAAGAAAGTCATTATTCACTAAGAAATAGACATATGTAATCTGTAAATGAGTAAGACTGAGTCATGCACAATCACTAGTTGAAAATGAAATAAAAATAAGGGCAAGATCACTTAAAATTTTGCAATGAAGTTGTGAGTGTTTGGATATAGTTTATGTGGTGAAAAGAATGAGAGAGGCCAGAAAACCTGGAAGATTGTGTGGAGGTGCCAAGTACAACTAATGACTTGAAGAGGCTATGATTTTGATAGTATGTAATAGTATGTTGGATACAGAGCATATATAAAATGGAATTAACAGCCAAACACATACATGAACATACTACAACATGCATCCTTGATGAAGTGCCCCTGACAAGAAGTCTTCTTTGAGGGTGTAGCATAATCTGGAATAATAATTGTATTATCTGTCATATTTCAGATACTGCTGACAGAGAGAGAGCACCTTAAACCTTGTCAAAAGAATTTTACATACTGGTTTGGTGGTGAAAAACTAGACAATTGCCACTTGTCTCCACATAGAAACCAGAAAGGACGGTGTGCGATATTAATGTTATTTGTTTCTACAGAGGTGTACACAAAATAAGTATACTACAGTGAAAAATAATAATAATATGGAAAATGCAAAACCTATACCTTTGAAGAGTTTCGAGAGTTTCACTACCCTCAGAGCCCACCCATGGGCCAAGCTCGTCTGGTGCTTGCCTGGTCAACCAGGCTGTTGCTGGTTGAGGCCCGCTGCCCCACATATCCATCACATCCTGGTTGATCTGGCACCTGGTAAAGATACTTGTCCAGTTTCCTCTTGAAGGCTTCTACACTTGTTCCAGCTGTGTTTCTGATATCTTCTGGTAAGATGTTGAATAGTCTGGGACCCCGGATGTTGATACAGTGTTTCCTTATTGTCCCCACCGCACCCCTGCTCCTCACTGGGTTTATTTTACACTTCCTCCCATATCTCTCACTCCAGTATGTTGTCATGGCAGTGTGCAGATTTGGGACCAGGCCCTCGAGTACTTTCCAGGTATATATTATCAAGTATGTATTATCCACTCCAATAAGTACATGTTCAAGACTTGAAGGCATTCCCAGTAATTTAGGTACTTTACTGGCTCAATGTGAGCCATAAACGATTTCTGTATTTGTTCCAGCTCTGATATTTCTCCTGCTTTGAACAGGGCCTTCAGCACTGAGCAATATTCTAAATGAGGGAGCACTAGCAATTTGAAGAGTGTCACCATTGGCATTAAAACCCTTGTTTTGAAAGTTCTCAATACCCACCTCGTCATCTTCCTGGCTGTCATGATCTTTGTCTTGTTATGGTCTTTAAAAGAAAGGTCAGCTGACATAATTATTCCCATGTCTTTTACATGTTCCTTTTATTCTATTTGGTGACCCTCTTGAGTTTTGTATCTAGTGTTCCTTTTGAGTTCTTCATTCTTTCCATACCTAGGCAGCGTCATGTTCTCCACTGCCCACTGTCAGATAATGACTTCCTAAGTGACTAAGCACTGATTGGCCTCCTAGAGCTTGGTTTTCACTTCAACACAAAGATGAGATATGGTAAAGGAAAGAGCATGAACACAAAGTCTTGGGAGAGTGATTACAGTTAGGATGAGCCTTACATATTTCACTTATAAGGAAGGAGTGTACATTATATGGAAGCAGGCAAGTAAAGAATTTGAATGAGCACCAGGAAGCAAATTTGGTGTTTAATCTGTTAAAAACTTGTCTATACTGTACTGTACAAGAAACAGGAAAAGTAGAGCAGGAACAAAAAATGGCAGCATCTATGCTGAGGAAATGTTTAAGAATCACCATACTCAAAAACACAAGTGCAACACTTTAGAACAAATGTCAACACACAATAAATCACTGAACTAACTCTTAATTCACCACTTGCCTATTCAAAGCATTCAGTTGCTCCTGATCAGCATGGTCAAGAGTGCTGTGTTCTGCCGATACTTTCTGCACTTGTGTTAAATCGGCTGATCTTCAACTTTTATAATAATTGTAAATGTTATCTCTTGTCTCTGAATATCACTATACTCCTGGGTTTCTTCAGTCACATAGTATAATTCCACAATTCATTCATCCCATCATGCTGGTCTCTGCCAAATATTTGTATTACTACAGGGTATCTTTAATTGTATAATCTTATAGCTCAATAGCAAATAATAAATAAAATCCTCTTTTCTCTGCTACCAGCCAGTCAGAGCATGTCTAATGCCTTTTGCCTTTCTCCATAACTCATATTTTTTTTTTTAACTTTGGGAGCCATTTTGTTACTCCTCATTAAGCTTTTTTTAACTCGTCCACGTTTTTCAAAATCAGACACTATACCACTGTTGTATATTACAATTTTGATAAAACATTTGTGTGGGGAGGACAGAAGTGGAGCACAGGGTAGTTCATTTTGCATATATGTACAGTAGAGTCCACAGGCAGGGGAAGGGTGCCAGTATTATCTTGTAAATATACATTTGTAAATATGAATATATTATACATACAAGTTTTAAAAATTCTTTAATGTGCTGATGAAAGCTTCAAGTTTCACCTCTTTGCCTCACCTTTATCTGCTTACTAGTTTCAAAATTTTCCTGCCACAGAGGCTCTGTTGTCCTTATTCATAAAACTATGTATGAAGTATGCTTCCACCACTTCCTCATTGGAGGTCATTCCCATTCCTGACCACCATGACACACAAGTAAATATTGTATGATGCAACAATGGAGTGTAATTTTATGTAAATCCAAAAAAAATTGAAAAGGTACATCTAGAATTTTGTAACACACTAAAAAAAACTGTGATATTACTTACAATAAATCTAAAATATTAAGTAATGTGCAAAATGTGTGTAGTGCCCTCTGCAGATTTTTTCTTATGTGCTGGATGAGCAAGTGGTATGGTGTCCTTCATCCCTCAGCCTCAGCCTTCCACTGCTCTTACTGAGTAAGCCATGTCCACTACACAATATTTTTAACTAAATGTTCTCCAAAAGTTATATAATTTTTGAATGCAAAAACATGAAGTCCACAAAAGTTAGGTACTGTATCATACATTATCATAATTAGTCTTTCACGGTGATTTAACTATCACAGTTATAGTACTAAAATTGTGGCTATGTAGTGGAGAATGTGTTCACTGAGGTGACAGGCATGATACCACCTCACTACCCCCAGTACGTTGGCATATTCCAGACAAGAATCATCGTACTTCTCTAGGTAAGGCAAAGTTTTTAGTGTCAATTTAGTTGTCTAATCAAATGATGCATGGGCGAGTCTCCTGCCAGTTGCTTAATATTTTGAGAGGAGGGGGAGGAGAAGGCATGTTAACTCCCTGTTGACTCTGGCTTTAGTCCGGTCAAGTGTGTGGTCTATTTGACTGCTTACTTACTCCTCCATTAAACACAACACTTTCAGACTCTCATGCATAAATCATAAAAAAAAATAAAAGTTATGCAGACAATTAAGATGTGTTGAAGAATTAGATATATGAATCTGTGATCCCACAAGATAGCTGGAAGCCAAAGCCAGAGTTGGTAGCTCTCTACATCTCCCAGACACAGCCTCCCACAAAATATTACAGCATTATATTTTTCTTAGTTGTCACTTTTTCAAATACATACCTCCTTAATATATATTTGTTTGGCATAGGTGTAGAGTTATTATTTGTTTGGTATAATTTAGTCAAGAAATTGCTTATATTTTTACAGTGTAGTGTGTATTAGCTGATCAACCTATCTACTTCCATCTAAACCCAGAACGCCCATTTAATCTCTTTGCCCCCCACTCAAATTCTTTCGAGTAACCACTAACAAAATGTGAGCAAGTTGTATTACAATAATTTTTACCTAATGCAATAATAAGACAATTTTAATTTTTATAAGGTGCTGATTTTCAGGAACGTAAGTCGCGCGCTGAGAGAGAAATTACTGTATTTCTGAGGTCCAGTTCTTTGACTCTCACGTGAGTTAGCTCTCCTGCAGGTGTGGGACAAATATCATGAACTAAAACACTGAGGTGTGTAAAGCTCACTAGAGAAGACTGTAGCATAAACTCTAAAGAATGCATGTGGATATAGTCAGAGGTGTTGTGTGTTAGTTTAGAAATAAAAACAATAGCCATCCAGGGAACTTCAGGTATAGCCAATGAAAGATACAATTTATATATAGATCTGAGAAATAATGTAGAAAGTACAGTTAACAAAATTTTAAAGTATAAAAATATTAGTGAAAATACAGTACAGTAATATTAAATGTAATATTGTTATGTATACATATATTTACAAAAGAAACAGAGCAGCACCAAAGCTGGACAATACTACTTGCAAGTAAACTGTGTGAACCTACACCTGGCAGGCTTGGAGTGGCATAATATATATGAAATTCATACACACAATATCACTCATGTCAAGGCTGGAGACTGAACTAACCTTCAGCTAGAAGTTAACAGAATTGGTCACCTTCATGTCAAGGCTGCAGACTAGGCAAGCTCCTTTTGATCCTGTGGGTTGACACAGGGCAAGTCACCTCCAAGGCCCTTTGTAAGGTGACCTCATTTGACAGCTGTCACACACCTGGTCCCTATCATATCAAGACTCCATATTAAGGTGACACTTGGTCACTTATAGTACAATCTCATATTAATGAGACTGAATGAACTTATGCAGGCAAGACTTGTAAAGCAATTAAGTCTTCTCACTGGAGGGATGGTGGTAGCTTCAAGCATTATCAAACACCACAGGCAAGATTACCTGATTTTCCTTTTATGTTCTACCTAATTAAAACAAAGACAAATATTAATAAGTATCAATAACTGCCACAAACACATTGAAAACTTACAAAATATCAACTACATACTCACAAAAAAATACTGTATAAAGATCTATTGCTACCCAATGCAAACATTTTGCCTATTGTCTTAATGTTTATGTCATAGATATACAAGTGCCAATAAAAAATATGATATCAATCTTATGTACTCTCAAATGACAACTGACATGCTATACATACACACACACACACACACACACACACACACACACACACACACACACACACACACACACACACACACACACACACACACACACACACACACACACAGAGGTGGCAAATATCTGTTCCAGTAATTTTGTGACTACACTACATGGTACAAAACCATGCAACTATGCACTTAACTTTCACATCATCATTACAAAATATAGCAGTAATATATCATAACACAAAATATTGTACTACAAACATATTCTAAAGAAATAAGCTACAGAATAAAACACAACAATAATTATGACTTTTGATGTACTACTTTGTATGAGAGACAGGAGTCCCAGTATACAGTATATGAGTGACATGGGTACCAGTATGCAGTACATGAATGACACAAATCCCATTCTTTGTATGTGCGACAGGAGTCCCAGTCCTTGAAGTCTTAGTATGAATAAAAGGTCCCAACTTAAGTATCAGAATATACTATATAAGAAAGCATCAAAAAAATGTTAGTAAAAGCTTTACTGTAATCTAATGACTAAATTTTGTGACTTGGTCCAGTAAAGTATAATTATTATTATAAGCACTAAACCACCAGGGTCATACAGCACTGCAAGGTAGGGGTTGTAAGGTTGGCAAAGAGTACTAAAGGAAGTATAATCAAAGGTTGTGTAATAAATCTGTTGCTGTCAAAAAAGTCAAAGAGGGAGTCTGTGTCAAAGGTGGGCCAATGGTTGTAAAGGTAGCTTGAGATTACAACAAAATAATTTGAGAATGGAATACCTCTATATGTAACTGGAAGGTTGTGTACTGACCTGCTCGTTGCCCTGAACATCAACATGACCAGGTACCCGGCAGAAAACAACTTCATCTTTGCTAGAAATGCAGCTCAACCAAAGTTGTATATGAAGAACTAGGGGATGAGGGGAATTTAATTTTTGATAGTTTGTAAAGCACTAGAGGAGTCCGAGACTACCACAAACGATGAGGTAGACCTGGACGAAATACTGATAATTGCAGGCAGTTCAGCTGTGAAGATACTAGCCAAGTCTAATAAATGACCTCGCACAACACTGTCCGGGAACACTGCTGCAAACCTGACAGCAAACTATAAACATTAATCTCCATTTACTTTTCACATGAGGCAGAGCTTCCCAGGAACATAGGTAGGTAGGTGTGTGTGTGTGTGTGTGGGAGGGGGGGTGCAGTTCACCAGTGAGTATGTGTGTGCAATTCACCAGTGAGTGTGTGTGGTGCACTTCACCTATGAGTGTGTGGTGCACTTCACCAGTGTGTGGTGCAGTTCACCAGTGAGTGTGTGTGTGCACTTCACCAGTGAGAGAGAGTGGTGCACTTCACCAATGAGTGTGTGTGGTGCACTCCACCATAGTGGCACCACAAGTGTTACCTCAACACACTGGGTACATGTGTACAAGCAGAGGTGTTTGATATTATAACATCTTCCACCATCTGGGTAGATACAAGAACATTTCACACTATCTGGACTGCTACAAGAACATCTCACACCATCTGGGTAGATACAAGAACATCTCACACCATCTGGGTAGATACAAGAACATCTTGCACCATCTGGGCAGTTGCAAGAGCATCTCACACCATCTGGGAAGCCATATACATAAGAATATTAACAAAAAAGCACTGTACTCAATCAAGTTAAAGACATAAGAACTATTTTAGCAAGTGCTCTCCCAGGTATGTCAATAGAATATAAACTTTATACAAATAGAAACATTATGGTTACTTAACAATAAAAATGTGTTTACTTGAATCCCTACATAAAACCATATGTCAAAATACAATTTAAGACCTGAAAAAGGACACACAATGCATGTAGAAAGGACAATATATTTTGTATGAAGTTCATGGCTCATGTGTAGCAAAAGAATGTTTAAAAAATATTTCTTCCTGACAGTCGGTCAATACAATTTTTACGACGGGACCACTGAGAGGATTGATGTGTTCTCTAAGGAAAAGAGCCGGTTGAGTATTTCACACTGGAACTTGTGTGAGACCTGACAATTATTATTAAACTCACTAGGGTCATACAGCTGTGAGAAGTGACAAGACTGGCAGATGGTCTGCTCTTGTCTCTTAAGATATCTAAAGGTCAAATATGAAACACAATAATGGTTACTTAAAATTAATTATCAAAATTTAGAGGCTAGAAATATTTAGGGTTGAGTGTGTTAATGTTTGTAATTTGTGTGTGGTCAGTGTAACGAGAAGTTCATCAGGGTAAGTTATGCATCATCAGTATGTGACAGGGTACAGTTTACCAGGGGTAACTGATGGTTGGTATATGACAGGAAAGTTTACCAGGGTAAATAATGGTCCACAATAAGCAGATGCATCTGCCAGTTAGTCCCACAACAACCTTTTAAGTCAGGATATTTTTTAAATTTAAGAATTACTGTATTGCTTTTAGTAAGTGTAATAATAATTATTTTTTTTTTTTTTTTTTTTTTTTTTTTTTTATTATCACACCGGCCGATTCCCACCAAGGCAGGGTGGCCCGAAAAAGAAAAACTTTCACCATCATTCACTCCATCACTGTCTTGCCAGAAGGGTGCTTTACACTACAGTTTTTAAACTGCAACATTAACACCCCTCCTTCAGAGTGCAGGCACTGTACTTCCCATCTCCAGGACTCAAGTCCGGCCTGCCGGTTTCCCTGAATCCCTTCATAAATGTTACTTTGCTCACACTCCAACAGCACGTCAAGTATTAAAAACCATTTGTCTCCATTCACTCCTATCAAACACGCTCAAGCATGCCTGCTGGAAGTCCAAGCCCCTCGCACACAAAACCTCCTTTACCCCCTCCCTCCAACCCTTCCTAGGCCGACCCCTACCCCGCCTTCCTTCCACTACAGACTGATACACTCTTGAAGTCATTCTGTTTCGCTCCATTCTCTCTACATGTCCGAACCACCTCAACAACCCTTCCTCAGCCCTCTGGACAACAGTTTTGGTAATCCCGCACCTCCTCCTAACTTCCAAACTACGAATTCTCTGCATTATATTCACACCACACATTGCCCTCAGACATGACATCTCCACTGCCTCCAGCCTTCTCCTCGCTGCAACATTCATCACCCACGCTTCACACCCATATAAGAGCGTTGGTAAAACTATACTCTCATACATTCCCCTCTTTGCCTCCAAGGACAAAGTTCTTTGTCTCCACAGACTCCTAAGTGCACCACTCACTCTTTTTCCCTCATCAATTCTATGATTCACCTCATCTTTCATAGACCCATCCGCTGACACGTCCACTCCCAAATATCTGAATACGTTCACCTCCTCCATACTCTCTCCCTCCAATCTGATATTCAATCTTTCATCACCTAATCTTTTTGTTATCCTCATAACCTTACTCTTTCCTGTATTCACCTTTAATTTTCTTCTTTTGCACACCCTACCAAATTCATCCACCAATCTCTGCAACTTCTCTTCAGAATCTCCCAAGAGCACAGTGTCATCAGCAAAGAGCAGCTGTGACAACTCCCACTTTGTGTGTGATTCTTTATCTTTTAACTCCACGCCTCTTGCCAAGACCCTCGCATTTACTTCTCTTACAACCCCATCTATAAATATATTAAACAACCACGGTGACATCACACATCCTTGTCTAAGGCCTACTTTTACTGGGAAAAAATTTCCCTCTTTCCTACATACTCTAACTTGAGCCTCACTATCCTCGTAAAAACTCTTCACTGCTTTCAGTAACCTACCTCCTACACCATACACTTGCAACATCTGCCACATTGCCCCCCTATCCACCCTGTCATACGCCTTTTCCAAATCCATAAATGCCACAAAGACCTCTTTAGCCTTATCTAAATACTGTTCACTTATATGTTTCACTGTAAACACCTGGTCCACACACCCCCTACCTTTCCTAAAGCCTCCTTGTTCATCTGCTATCCTATTCTCCGTCTTACTCTTAATTCTTTCAATTATAACTCTACCATACACTTTACCAGGTACACTCAACAGACTTATCCCCCTATAATTTTTGCACTCTCTTTTATCCCCTTTGCCTTTATACAAAGGAACTATGCATGCTCTCTGCCAATCCCTAGGTACCTTACCCTCTTCCATACATTTATTAAACAATTGCACCAACCACTCCAAAACTATATCCCCACCTGCTTTTAACATTTCTATCTTTATCCCATCAATCCCGGCTGCTTTACCCCCTTTCATTTTACCTACTGCCTCACGAACTTCCCCCACACTCACAACTGGCTCTTCCTCACTCCTACAAGATGTTATTCCTCCTTGCCCTATACACGAAATCACAGCTTCCCTATCTTCATCAACATTTGACAATTCCTCAAAATATTCCTTCCATCTTCCCAATACCTCTAACTCTCCATTTAATAACTCTCCTCTCCTATTTTTAACTGACAAATCCATTTGTTCTCTAGGCTTTCTTAACTTGTTAATCTCACTCCAAAACTTTTTCTTATTTTCAACAAAATTTGTTGATAACATCTCACCCACTCTCTCATTTGCTCTCTTTTTACATTGCTTCACCACTCTCTTAACCTCTCTCTTTTTCTCCATATACTCTTCCCTCCTTGCATCACTTCTACTTTGTAAAAACTTCTCATATGCTAACTTTTTCTCCCTTACTACTCTCTTTACATCATCATTCCACCAATCGCTCCTCTTCCCTCCTGCACCCACTTTCCTGTAACCACAAACTTCTGCTGAACACTCTAACACTACATTTTTAAACCTACCCCATACCTCTTCGACCCCATTGCCTATGCTCTCATTAGCCCATCTATCCTCCAATAGCTGTTTATATCTTACCCTAACTGCCTCCTCTTTTAGTTTATAAACCTTCACCTCTCTCTTCCCTGATGCTTCTATTCTCCTTGTATCCCATCTATCTTTTACTCTCAGTGTAGCTACAACTAGAAAGTGATCTGATATATCTGTGGCCCCTCTATAAACATGTACATCCTGAAGTCTACTCAACAGTCTTTTATCTACCAATACATAATCCAACAAACTACTGTCATTTCGCCCTACATCATATCGTGTATACTTATTTATCCTCTTTTTCTTAAAATATGTATTACCTATAACTAAACCCCTTTCTATACAAAGTTCAATCAAAGGGCTCCCATTATCATTTACACCTGGCACCCCAAACTTACCTACCACACCCTCTCTAAAAGTTTCTCCTACTTTAGCATTCAAGTCCCCTACCACAATTACTCTCTCACTTGGTTCAAAGGCTCCTATACATTCACTTAACATCTCCCAAAATCTCTCTCTCTCCTCTGCATTCCTCTCTTCTCCAGGTGCATACACGCTTATTATGACCCACTTCTCGCATCCAACCTTTACTTTAATCCACATAATTCTTGAATTTACACATTCATATTCTCTTTTCTCCTTCCATAACTGATCATTTAACATTACTGCTACCCCTTCCTTTGCTCTAACTCTCTCAGATACTCCAGATTTAATCCCATTTATTTCCCCCCACTGAAACTCTCCTACCCCTATGAAATTATAAATTACTGAGGATCGGTTAGATCTATATTTTTTATGTGCTTGAGGTGCCTTCTGGATGTGATAATGACACAAGAAATGTGAGTTGAAGTGCGAGGCAGGCCACATGGCAGGCAATTTAAAAATCTGATATCTCTTGCTCTCTGGCCTGAACTGCACCAGCTGCAACTACATTCATGTTTTTAATATAATGAAGTACAGTCTAGTCAAATTACTCTATTAGTATTGTATACAAAATCAAAGTATCTGTACACAGCCACAAATATTTATCCCTACAGGAGTTTCATATGTTGGAGCCTTCAAAAGAGGCTCCAGACTATGGCAGCTCTGTGTTGGGGCCCTCAACAGACAGGGCTCCAGACCATGGGAGTTACCTGTGTTGGGGCTCCTCAAGAAGAGGTTCCAGACTGCAAAAGTTCTTTGTGCTGGGGCCTCTCAACAGAAGAGGCTCCAAACTGGGAGTTTCCTGTGTTAGGGCCCTCAAGAAAAGAGGCTCCAAACTACTCTGCTCTCTTTCTCTTAGGATGCCTCAAACACACCTCATTTACACATCTCCAAGAAACTTTTTATTCCCTTGTGTACTTACAACTCCCACCTAAGATGTTGACTGTCTTTCATGTTCTCTGGCAGCCCTTATATACTCATATTTCTTATTATAAAAGTAATTAATCAATATTACCTAAATTTCTGTTCATTCAATTATTTACAAGTACTCAGTCTCCAAAAAATTAAGACTATCATTATAAAAACTGGTCACTGTCTTCAGTTAGGAATGTCACACAAATTCCCATCTCTTCTGAAAACACAACTATACTGCCTGAAAACACAACTACATTGTCTGAAAACAACTACACTGTCTGAAAATGCATCAATCTGAGCAACAGTTCTCAGGACAACTCTGTCAAGGCAATTATTACAATTAACTACACTAAGTCATACAGTAAAAAAAAATCCAATGCAAATGGTCATAATGATTCATTTATTACCACTGGGTCCAGGTACCAAAACAACATGTTGCAATCTGCTTGTAGTTCCATAAGAAATCATTTGTGGAGGGCAAGAGGGCAGCATCATTATAAACACCTAGTGTACCAGTTTATGTTCTCCTCATTATCACCTGTATCTGTTTCCTGTCATATCATTACCAATACATCGTGCAGCTATATTAACTCGATTATTTCATGTCTGACATAAAATTCATCTCACTACCACTTTTAGTGTGATTTTCTAAGTACAGTGCTTGCCTCCAGCTGTCATGTGATCTGTTAGTATTACTAAGCCAGCTGTCACTTGGTCTGCTCAGTGATACTATCCCAGATCCACTTAGTGTTTTCCTCATTCTAAAAATATTTCACTTGTGATAAATATCACAAAAACTGTGAGTTTTGTTTGGTATATTAAACAGCAACTAAGTGTGCTGTATTAGTTTTGTTCCCACAATAAAACACTTAAAGAATATACTGTAGGCAATTTTCTCAGTCATTTAGTAAAGGTTTTTAAAGGTATGACAAATATTCCCTCAGCCACATGAAAGGCAATGTCCTCCTCTACTAAACTCTGAGAAAGATTGAAGCTGCCACTGTTAATCCTGGAGTTAAGTCTCTCCAGCAGTGGACTGTGATGAGCCTGAGGGACACAGTCCCAAGTAGACAGGCCAAGATCACACACATTGTCCCGAGGTCACATAATGTCACACATATCTATCAAGATGCTGCTGGAAGTTTGTGAGGTAGATGATCAGCTCTTCAACTGTGGGTCGTTCTCTTGGAGCAGTTGTCCAGCAAAATGTCATTGCTTTGAACCTGAAAATACAAAAAAAGTCGTCATGAACACTCATCAGTCGTAGCAATCAATAAGATACCAATTTTCTGTATATTCTGCCTGTAAATTTATATGAAAAGTAGTACTGTGAGACATTTGGACCTGTGTGTGTGTTAAAATTGTTGTGTACATATGTTTTGTAAACAATGTATTAATGACAGTGGGGGTATTGTCTTATATACAATGGAACTCCAATACGTACACTCTGCATGATGTGGGTCTCATGGGCTACAACAGTTACTAGAAAAATATATATTAAAAAAAAAAAAATACAAATCATGAGACAATAAGCAATGTTGCTGTCAGTGGGTCACTGATTGTCAGGTGCATACCTTCGTTTCTTGGTAAGTACTGGTGGAAATTTTTTTTTTCATTACCACCATTTTTTTTTTATTAAATGGGAAAATTGTCACACTTTTAATTTTGGGGGTCATGACAGTGAAAGGGTTATTTTCTCTAGAAGGAATGCTTACCTATTTTCCATGGAACACTTGGTGAATGTGTCAAACATGCTTCCCTCGTGAGTTTTACCTAAGCGAGTTTATTAATAAGTTTTTTATTTAGGTTTTAGGGACATATTATGCAATTTTTAATATAATATAGTACAGTGGTCTTGACAGCACACACATTATGGGTACATAGAAATACATTATGCAAACGTAACCTTGGATAACCAATTTAAATTAAATATTGTACTTATGTCAAAGGGTCTAAACCTTGATACATACAACTGGGCCACTGTAGTAGAGCAACACAAACCTTCTCTATGCTTTTCTAGACCAAGAGGAAACAACGCTACCATATAAATGGTCAAAAACATAATTATTAATATTAACAATTTAACCCTTTCACTGTCCAGACCCCCAAAATTAAAACTGCTCTCAAAGTACACTTTAAAAAAAATTTTTTTTTCTTCTGAAATAAATGGTTGATAATCTCTTTTTTGAAGGTAAAGACACCAAAAGTACAAAATTCAATGGAGTGTTCTCTTACCATGAATGTTTCCTCACACTGTTCTTCACACTGTGTTGCTCTTACTGTGTGTTCTCTCAAAGTGTATTCATCACAATGCGTTCCCTCACACTGTTCCCACACATCATGTTCCTTCACACTGCACATCACAATAACTGTAATTTTGGGTTTGAATTCCTCCAAAATGAGGCTCCTAGACCACCACTCATGCAGTTTGTTGACACTCTTAGTATCACTGTGTTAGCATTCACCTCTACTACCACCATTGCAACTGGTCTTCCTGCACCCATCTTTACAACCATCCTAACTGGTCTTCCTTCATCCACCTCTACTCTACAACCATCCCAGCTAGTTACCTCGACATACCTACGTCTCTTGCACTACAAGACTTACAGTTCATCGGGGCAGTTGATAGGCTGAGCGAGCCGCACTCCTTGTCGCAGGACGGCTGACATCTCAAAAGGGTCTATTTCTGCATATGGCTGCTGGCCCAGAGTCATCACTTCCCAGAGCAGCACTCCCCATGACCACTGCCAGAGAACAACATCAAGAATAAATAAGCTGCAAAAACATAGAAGTAAATTTGCCAAATATATTTAGATAATTGGGAGAAGACATGCTGGATGATGGGATTATGAAAGATCAGGTGAACTTTAAAACAGATGAGTGTAAAAAGGTAGGTGCTGTGTGAAGCATTTGTGGAAAGAAATTTTTATCTTTAGAGGTGTTAAAAAAAAAAAAAAAGGGGGGGGGGGATGTTTCTAACTAAACGCAGCCAGAGGCAGTAGAAAATGTGTTGTGTGAATATTATGCAGAGAATTCGAAGCACAGAAATTAGAAGTGTGTGTGGGGTTACCAAGGTATAATTCAGAGGGGATAGGAGGGGTTGTTCTTAGGTAGTAGGTTGGTAGACAGCAACTGCCCAAGGAGGTATTACCATCCTACCAGGCGAGTATAAAACAAGAGGCCTTTAATTGTTTTACATGATGGTAGGATTGCTGGTGTCTTTTTTCTGTTTCATACACATGCAAAGTTTCAGGTACATCTTGCTACTTCTGCTTACACTTAGGTCACACTACACATGCATGTACAAGCATATATCTATACACCCTTCTTGGTTTTCTTCTATATTCTTACTAGTTCTTGTTCTTGTTTATTTCTTATCTTCATTGGGGAAGCAGACCAGAATTGTTCCTCCGTAAGCCATGCGTGTCATAAAAGGCGACTAAAATGCCGGGAGCAAGGGGCTAGTAACCCCTTCTCCTGTATACATTACTAAATTTGTAAAGAGAAACCTTTGTTTTTCTTTCTGAGCCACCCTGCTTTGGTAGGATACAGCTGGTGCATTGAAAGAAGAAGAAAGAAGGGTGTTGAGGTGGTTTGGGCATTTAGAGAAAATGGAGCAGAATAGGATGACAAAGAGGGTGTATATATCTGGGGTGGAAGGAAGGAGGGGTAGGGATCATCCCAAGAAGGGATGGAGGGAAGGGGTAAAGGAGATTTTGAGTTCTAGAGGTATGAACATTCAACAGGCTTTTATGAACATGTCTGATTAGAGTGAGTGGAGACAGGGTGTTTTTATGAAGATATGCTACTCAAGCCGGAGGAAGATAACATTTTTGAAGAGATTCCGAGAAACTGGTCAGCCAGAATAGGAGTCCTGGAGGTGGGGAGTACATCACCTGCACTCTGAATGAGTAAGGATGTTGCAGTATGGAGGTTATTTGAACTGTGATGTCTGCACACTTCTGAATGAGCAATGATGAACGTGTTTCCTTTTTTGGAACCCTGTACCTCGGTGGGAGATGACTGGTGTTTTAAAAAAAAATTTTTTACAGGAGTGATAAATGTAGATATTCTTGCACCAAAAGTGGTAATCGTATATGTTTGCACGTTTCATGATTATTTTAGGCCACCTCATTACCAGACATACTGAAACTTTAATTTGCTCATGTGGCTAAAAATGCATTTTTTTAGACTAGTATATCATGTAACCTAGCTGTATGACCCTTGTCAGTTTTGTACTTTCTATGATTATTATAATAATCACGTAACCTAATTTAATCAAAACAGAAATTTGTAAGTTTACGTGAATCATTAAGAAACTGACATCAGAAACATCGTAAGAAAATCAATGAACACGCAATTAAATGAATATAGTAGGTAGTAGGTTGGTAGACAGCAACCATCCAGGGAGGTACTACCGTCCTGCCATGTAAGTGTAAAACGAAAGCCTGTGATTGTTTTACATGATGGTAGGATTGCTGAAGTCTTTTGTCTGTCTCATAAATATGCAAGATTACAGGCATGTCTTGCTACTTCTACTTACACTTAGGTCACACTACACATACATGTAGACATTTATTTATACACACTCATCTGAGTTTTCTTTGATTTTATCTTAATAGTTCTTGGTCTTATTACTTTTCCTTTTATATCCATGGGGAAGTGGAATAAGAATCTATCCTCCGTAAGCCATGTGTGTTGTAAAAGTCAACTAAAATGTCGGGAACAATGAGCTAGTAACCCCTTTTCCTGTAAAGATTACTAAATTGTCAAAGTGGGAAGTCTGAATGTGCGTGGATGTTGTGCAGATGATAAGAAAGAGATGATTGTGGATGTTATGAATGAGAAGAAGCTGGATGTCCTGGCTTTAAGTGAAACAAAGCTGAAGGGGGTGGGAGAGTTTCAGTGGAGAGGAATAAATGGGATTAGGTCAGGGGTTTCAAATAGAGTTAGAGCTAAAGAAGGAGTAGCAATAATGTTGAAGGATAAGCTATGGCAGGAAAAGAGGGACTATAAATGTATTAATTCAAGGATTATGTGGAGTAAAATAAAGATTGGATGTGAAAAGTGGGTTATAATAAGCGTGTATGCACATGGAGAAGAGAGAAGTGTAGAGGAGAGAGAGATTTTGGGAAATGTTGAGTGAATGCATGGGGAGTTTTGAATCAAGTGTGAGAGTAATGGTGGTTGGGGATTTCAATGCTAAAGTGGGTAAAAATGTTATGGAGGGAGTAGTAGGTAAATTTGGGGTGCCAGGGGTAAATGTAAATGGGGAGCCTTTAATTGAGGTATGTGTAGAAAGAGATTTGGTAATAAGTAATACATATTTTATGAAAAAGAGGATAAATAAATATACAAGGTATGATGTAGCACATAATGAAAGTAGTTTATTAGATTATGTATTGGTGGATAAAAGGTTGATGGGTAGGCTCCAGGATGTACATGTTTATAGAGGGGCAACTGATATATCGGATCATTATTTAGTTGTAGCTACAGTTAGAGTAAGAGGTAGATGGGAAAAGAGGAAGGTGGCAACAACAAGTAAGAGGGAGGTGAAAGTGTATAAACTAAGGGAGGAGGAAGTTCGGGTGAGATATAAGCGACTATTGGCAGAAAGGTGGGCTAGTGCAAAGATGAGTAGTGGGGGGGGGGGGTTGAAGAGGGTTGGAATAGTTTTAAAAATGCAGTATTAGAATGTGGGGCAGAAGTTTGTGGTTATAGGAGGGTGGGGGCAGGAGGAAAGAGGAGTGATTGGTGGAATGATGAAGTAAAGGGTGTGATAAAAGAGAAAAAGGTAGCTTATGAGAGGTTTTTACAAAGCAGAAGTGTTATAAGAAGAGCAGAGTATATGGAGAGTAAAAGAAAGGTAAAGAGAGTGGTGAGAGAGTGCAAAAGGAGAGCAGATGATAGAGTGGGAGAGGCACTGTCAAGAAATTTTAATGAAAATAAGAAAAAATTTTGGAGTGAGTTAAACAAGTTAAGAAAGCCTAGGGAAAGTATGGATTTGTCAGTTAAAAACAGAGTAGGGGAGTTAGTAGATGGGGAGATGGAGGTATTGGGTGGATGGCGAGAATATTTTGAGGAACTTTTAAATGTTAAGGAAGAAACAGAGGCAGTAATTTCATGCACTGGTCAGGGAGGTATACCATCTTTTAGGAGTGAAGAAGAGCAGAATGTAAGTGTGGGGGAGGTACGTGAGGCATTACGTAAAATGAAAGGGGGTAAAGCAGCTGGAACTGATGGGATCATGACAGAAATGTTAAAAGCAGGGGAGGATATAGTGTTGGAGTGGTTGGTACTTTTGTTTAATAAATGTATGAAAGAGGGGAAGGTACCTAGGGATTGGCAGAGAGCATGTATAGTCCCTTTATATAAAGGGAAAGGGGACAAAAGAGTCTGTAAAAATTATAGAGGAATAAGCTTACTGAGTATACCAGGAAAAGTGTACGGTAGGGTTATAATTGAAAGAATTAGAGGTAAGACAGAATGTAGGATTGCGGATGAGCAAGGAGGTTTCAGAGTGGGTAGGGGATGTGTAGATCAAGTGTTTACATTGAAGCATATATGTGAACAGTATTTAGATAAAGGTAGGGAAGTTTTTATTGCATTTATGGATTTAGAAAAGGCATATGATAGAGTGGATAGAGGAGCAATGTGGCAGACGTTGCAAGTATATGGAATAGGTGGTAAGTTATTAAATGCTGTAAAGAGTTTTTATGAGGATAGTGAGGCTCAGGTTAGGGTGTGTAGAAGAGAGGGAGACTACTTCCCAGTAAAAGTAGGTCTTAGACAGGGATGTGTAATGTCACCATGGTTGTTTAATATATTTATAGATGGGGTTGTAAAGGAAGTAAATGCTAGGGTGTTCGGGAGAGGGGTGGGATTAAATTTTGGGGAATCAAATTCAAAATGGGAATTGACACAGTTACTTTTTGCTGATGATACTGTGCTTATGGGAGATTCTAAAGAAAAATTGCAAAGGTTAGTGGATGAGTTTGGGAATGTGTGTAAAGGTAGAAAGTTGAAAGTGAACATAGAAAAGAGTAAGGTGATGAGGGTGTCAAATGATTTAGATAAAGAAAAATTGGATATCAAATTGGGGAGGAGGAGTATGGAAGAAGTGAATGTTTTCAGATACTTGGGAGTTGATGTGTCGGCGGATGGATTTATGAAGGATGAGGTTAATCATAGAATTGATGAGGGAAAAAAGGTGAGTGGTGCGTTGAGGTATATGTGGAGTCAAAAAACGTTATCTATGGAGGCAAAGAAGGGAATGTATGAAAGTATAGTAGTACCAACACTCTTATATGGGTGTGAAGCTTGGGTGGTAAATGCAGCAGTGAGGAGATGGTTAGAGGCAGTGGAGATGTCCTGTTTAAGGGCAATGTGTGGTGTAAATATTATGCAGAAAATTCGGAGTGTGGAAATTAGGAAAAGGTGTGGAGTTAATAAAAGTATTAGTCAGAGGGCAGAAGAGGGGTTGTTGAGGTGGTTTGGTCATTTAGAGAGAATGGATCAAAGTAAAATGACATGGAAAGCATATAAATCTATAGGGGAAGGAAGGTGGGGTAGGGGTCGTCCTCGAAAGGGTTGGAGAGAGGGGGTAAAGGAGGTTTTGTGGGCAAGGGGCTTGGACTTCCAGGAAGCGTGCGTGAGCATGTTAGATAGGAGTGAATGGAGACGAATGGTACTTGGGACCTGATGATCTGTTGGAGTGTGAGCAGGGTAATATTTAGTGAAGGGATTCAGGGAAACCGGTTATTTTCATATAGTCGGACTTGAGTCCTGGAAATGGGAAGTCCAATGCCTGCACTTTAAAGGAGGGGTTTAGGATATTGGCAGTTTGGAGGGATATGTTGTGTATCTTTATATGTGTATGCTTCTAGACTGTTGTATTCTGAGCACCTCTGCAAAAACAGTGATAATGTGCGAGTGTGGTGAAAGTGTTGAATGATGATGAAAGTATTTTCTTTTTGGGGATTTTCTTTCTTTTTTGGGTCACCCTGCCTCGGTGGGAGACGGCCGACTTGTTGGAAAAAAAAAAAAGTGTAAATACATAATAGTTGACACCAGTAACTTGAGAGATACATACAGCGACTACTACATAAGTATTAACAAATGTTGGTCATGAGTCACATCTATTATTCAGATCAATGCATCTAGCAGTTTAATTCAAGCCTTGAGGGGTAACCAGAAGTGGATACTTCTCTGAATCTTCAGTGTCAGGATACCTGCACACTTCAATGTATCACACACTGCTGCATCTCTCAGTGTTTCTTATAATTTGTGAAATGTCACATGTCTGGGATACCTTATTTACCAGTAAGAAACACATTAACAACTTGTACATAACTTACAACATCAGATGCTGGAGTGTTGTGTCAGCCACCAAGAGTAAGAAACACACTTAACATCTCGTACACAACTTACAACATCAGATGCTGGAGTGAAGACCTTGTGTGCAAGGCTCTCCAGAGCCAGCCATTTTATGGGTCTGTTTTCATTATCTCCGAGGCAGTGGTAGTCGGCAGGATACAAGTCTCGTGCCAAAGCGCAGTCTGTCAGCCTCACTTGTAAACCTTCATCAACTCTGCAACACAATTTATCTTACTAGCAATTTTTTTATACAATAAATGAGCAGTTACACTAGTGATGGTGTACTAATAAACTGGCTTAAGCTTGCTTCATCCACTTTAATAGTCTATAAGTTATACTGAAGTGGAAAAATGACACACAAGTGAATGCTAAAAAAAGAAGGCAGCTGAATGATAGCAATGAACACAAAGCACTAGCAAATCACACATCTATTATTATTATTATTATTATTGTTTTTATTATTAATGTTGAAGGTAGTAGGTTGGTAGACAGCAACCACCCAGGGAGGTTCAGTGGTACCCTGAGTTTCGTACAGCTCCCAACTCGAACAATTATGCAACTGTATCATTGTAGGTGCTTTTGTACGTGTATTTTTGGGGGTCTGAAATGGACTAATCTAATTCACATTATTCCTTATGGGAACAAATTCGTTCAGTAACAGCACTCAAACAGCCTTCTGGAATGAATTATGGCCGAAACTCGGGGTATCACTGTACTACCATCCTGCCAAGTGAGTGTGAAATGGAAACCTGTAATTGTTTTACATGATAGTAGGATTCCTGGTGTCTTTTTTTCTGTCTCATAACACATGGGATAACAGGTGTATCTTGCTACCTCTACTTACACTTAGGTCACATTACACATGCATGTACACACTTATATGTATATACACACCCATCCGGATTTTCTCCTATTTTCTTAATAGTTCTTGTTCATTATTTCCTCTTATCTCCATGGGGAGGTGGAAAAGAATTCTTCCTCTGAAAGCCATGCATGCTGTAAGAGACAACTAAAATGCCAGGAGCAAGGGGCTAGTAACCCCTTCTCCTGTATAAATTACAAAATTAAAAAAAAAAAAAAAATCTGCTTGCCTTTTTGTGTCATCCTGCCTCAGTGGGATATGGTCAGTTTGTTGAAAAAAAAATTATGTATTATTCTCACAGGGAAGCACTAAAGAGTAGGGGTCATATAGTGCTTGGGGAATGAGAGGTAATTAGGTTTGAAATAAGGAAGAGGAAATTCATCCTCAATTCTATCATGGACCTGTAACCAGCATCAAGGACTCCTCCCTCCCTCCCTCCCTTGCTTCCTTGAGTGGATCATACATCATAAAACATCCTTGATCAGGTGTTAAGAAGGCAAGGTAACAATTGTACAGCAAGGCTCAAGCAGGTAAGGTCCTCTCTCACAGGTTGTTACACCAGCACAACAATGTTATAAAGGCCCAAATTTAATGCTCACAGCTTATCAGAGTGAGCTGAGCTCATGGCGTAGATCTATGGTTTGGACCCTCAACATAAAGCCATAGATCTACGGCACGGACCCTGAAAGAGTTAACCAATTCATCAATAGTTTGTATATGTTCGTTTTATACAAATGTGGGACATTCTTGTTTGCTTTGTAAAGAACTGTAAGTTTAATAATTAGAATGATGTGTTGGTGAACAGTTGTTGGCTGCATCTGTTACCCCAATAGTTGAGGAATGGGAGGGTTTTAAGTGCTGGAGGGGCCTGCACATCTAACAGTCTTGTATGAGTGTGTTAGATAGAGGTGAGCAGAGACAAGTTGGTTTTATGATTTGACGTGTTATTGCAGTGTGAGCAAGGTAACATTTATGAAGGGATTCAGAAAAACTGGTTAGTCAGATATAAGCCCTGGAGGCAGAAAGTACAGTGCCTGTACTTTGAAGGAGGGGTGGGGATGTTATGGTACTGGAGGCAAAAAGTACAGTGCCAGCACTCTGAAGGAGGGGTGGGGGATGTTGCACTATGTAGAATCAACTGAAATGTGATGTTGGCACACTTCTGTCAAGGCAGTGACTGAAGGAAGGATGGTGAGAGTGTTTGTTTTCTTTTTCTGGTCACCTTAGCTTGGTGAGAGATGGCTGATATGAAATTTTTTTTTAGCTAGCAGCAGTACAGTGTGCCATTAGAGAGAAGTAAGAGGAAAGAGCAAAGAGACATTTGTGCAGCACTTAGGAATCTTTATTCTGGACTCAAGATTCACAAGTGTTGCACAAGTGTCTCATTTATCACCTTGTCGGTTTTCTAAACTATTTATTCAAAGGAGTGGAGAGACTCACACACAGTTGCGTGTAGCAACGTCCTTGTGAAGTAAGAGTCTGGAGTGAAGGAAGGCCAGAGCCTGCAGCACCTGCACTCCCACACTCACAACCTCACGAGTCACCAACGTGTGGCAACCTTGCAGGAACCTGAACACAAACATTTGATGTAACTGGTAAATAAATTTGTATTAAATGATGAAATGGATTATTATTAGAGACATGGGAAAGCCCTCAACCCACAGGGGTCACACAGTGCCTGGGAAATAAGAGGAAATTAGATTTGGATGAGGAGTGATTCAGCAGCATCAAGGAACCTCAGGAAGGTACAATCAACACTAATGTCAACACTAATTTATACAGTGGTACCTTGACTTATGAGTTTAATTCGTTCCGTGACCGAGCTAGTAACTCAATTTGCTCGTACATATATCAAATCAATTTTCCTCACCGAAGTTAACTGAAATGCCATTAATCCAGTCCAGCCCCAAAAAAAACACCCCAGGGCATTTCAATAAAAACCTGTCCAAGGAGGTTTGTTTCATCCTCCCTTTCAGAATATTTCAGAATGAGTTAAGCAACTGTCATTACGTAGTGCTGATGCACGACCAGTTGCAACTTTTTCTTGGTGTTTCCCTTAAATAAACTCTGAAAGTCTCTCCCAGATTCCCAACATTTCCTTAGTCTCACTTGTAGAGATAACCTCCTCCACATCTGGCTCCTCTATGATACCAATTTCCTGCAAAACCTCTGTATGCTGCTGCGTCTGTAGTTTCTTTAACTCCCCCATCATCAGTTCCTCAGAGTGCTCCTCAATGAGCTCATTCACATCTACTTCATCCACCTCCATGCCCATGGACTTTCTGAGGGACACAATCTCCTCCACCACTGCCACTTCGAGTTCGAATCTTTCGAAGTCCCTTTCGGACACAACCTCAGGCCACCACTTCTTCCACACAGAGATCAAGGTCCTCCTTGTAACACTCTGCCAGGCCATATCTATAATTCTGAGGCATATCATGATGTTATAGTGGTCCTTCCAGAACTCTTGAAGGGTGAAGTTTGTGCTCTCCGTCACCTCAAAGCAGCGGCAGAACAGGTGCTTGGTGAAGAGCTTCTTGAAATTAGAAATCACCTGCTGGTCCATGGACAGCAGGATAGGGGTGGTGTTGGGTGGAAGGTAGAGAACCTTTATAAACTTGAACTCTTCAAAGCTGTTGTCTTCGAGGCTCGGTGAGTGAGCAGGTGCATTGTCCAGGACAAGAAGGGCTTGCAGGGGTAGGTTATTTTCCTGGAGATACTTCTTAACGGCAGGACCAAAAACCAGGTTTATCCACTCCACGAAGAACTGCCTGGTGACCCACGCCTTTGGACTGCCCTCTACATGACCTGCAGTTTTTCTTTTAGAATCTTGTGCGACTTAGAGACTCTGGGGTTTTCCGAATGATATGAGTAGGAGCTTGACCCTGCAGTCGCCACTTGCATTGGCGCACAGTATGAGGGTTAACCTATCCTTCATGGGTTTGGCCTGGCATCATCATCTCTGCATTTATGCAAATCCTCCTTGGCATTTTCTTCCAGAAGAGCCCTGTCTCATCACAGCTGAAGACTTGCTGAGGGACATATCCTAGAGGTAATCCTCAGCTGCCTTCACAGCCAAGCTCCCTGCTTCACCATGCCTGACTACAGAGTGAATGCCAGTCTTCCTTTTAAAATTGCCAAACCAGCCCCGACTGGCTTTATGCAACTCTTTTGATGCCTTGTCCATTGAAGTGCCTGGGGTCTGCTGCAGCAATTCAGTGTAAATGCCTTGTGCCTTTTCACAGAGGATACCCTCTGTCACAGTATTTCCTGCGACAGCTTCTCCATCAACCACATCAACAGCAGCTTCTCCATTTTTTCATGGACAGAGGTCCACAGCTTAGAAATTATTTTAATGCCCTTGGCTGGCGTTACAGCCTTTATCGACTCCTGCTTTAGTATGGTACATATCGTAGAAGTACTATGCTCGTACTGCCTCACCAAGTTGACTACACGCACACCTCGCTCATGTTTTTCTATGATTTCATGCTTTAATTCAATGGACATCATCCTCCTCTTCTTCTCAATACTGTCCTTTGCACTTACTTTCTTAGGACAGATGGTTAGAAAAAAGAAATTTGGCAAAATAACTGCACAAAAAGCACTAAACAAGCACAACATAAGAGAGATGCTTCCACGGTGAGGTAACCGCTGAATGAGTGAAACGCGGGATGCTGGGCAGATGTTGTGGCATTCGCTGTGCCAACTAATGGCGGCGTATCTGAAGCTCACTCATAACTCAGATTTTGGCTTGCAACTCAAAGCAAAAAATTGACTGAATGATGGCTTGTAACTCGGAAAACTTGTAAGTTGGGGCATTCTTAAGTCAAGGTACCACTGTAGCAGTGTGGATGACCCAGTGTAGAAGACCCAGTGTATGAGATTCAGTGTAGGAGACCCAGACAGTGTAGGAGACTCAGTGTAGGAGATCCAGACAGTGTAAGAGACTCAGTGTAGGAGATCCAGACAGTGTATGAGACCCAGACAGTGTAGGAGACCCAGACAGTGTAAGAGACCCAGACAGTGTAGGAGACCTGTGTAAACTGGAGAGGTTTAAAAGCTAATTAAGCAAGATACAATATACCCTGTCAGAAGACTCACTGCTCCACATACAATCACTTCTCTTACATAGCTCATCAATTTGGTACATTTTTATATAAATTAAATTGAAAAAAGTACTTCCAGAATTGAAAAGGGTGTTAAAAGGCATTCAGAGAATGCACTATTCTATTTTCAATGAATTTTCTATGAATTATCAATTCCACTGACTAAAATTTGCACTAAATAGTCAAACTTTATAAGAGAGCTAACTGGGAAACACAACAATCTTGACTGTGTACAAGAGGGAAGCAGAACGAAGGAATATTTCTTGCCTCTTAAGATTGCCTTGCGATGATGCTGGAAATATTATACAAGGAGGAGACTCTGGTGGAGCGACTACGGCCCCGAGTACGGCCAGGAGGTGCTCATGACTCAACCCGGCCAGCATCAAACCCTCGCTCACCACGACTGACCGCTGAACCTCGCTCGACGCGTCTACAAGTAACACAAATGTATCAGTCAGTCAGTTGTTGCTGCTTATATAGAAAAGTTGATCACTGTGTGTGTCACTACAGTAGATCACTGTGTGTGTCACTACAGCAGATCACTGTGTGTGTTACTACAGTAGATCACTGTGTGTGTTGCTACAGTAGATCATTGTGTGCGTTGCTACAGTAGATCACTGTGTGTGTCACTACAGTAGATCACTGTGTGTGTCACTACAGTAGATCACTGTGTGTGTCACTACAGTAGATCACTGTGTGTCACTACAGTAGATCACTGTTTGTGTCACTACAGTAGATCACTGTGTGTGTCACTACAGTAGATCACTGTGTGTGTCACTACAGTAGATCACTGTGTGTGTGTGTCACTACAGTAAATCACTGTGTATGTCACTACAGTAAATCACTGTGTTATTACAGTAGATCACTGTGTGCTACTACAGTAAATCATTGTGTGTGTTACTACAATAAATCACTGTGTGTGTTACTACAGTAAATCACTGTGTGTTACTACAGTAGATCACCGTCTGTGTTACTACAGTAGATCACTGTGTGTGTGTTACTACAGTAGATCACTGTGTGCGTTACTACAGTAGATCACTGTGTTACTACAGTAGATCACTGTGTGCATTACTACAGTAGATCATTGTGTGTTACTACAGTAGATCACTGTGTGTGTTACTACAGTAGATCACTGTGTTACTACAGTAGATCACTGTGTTACTACAGTAGATCACTGTGTGTGTTACTACAGTAGATCACTGTGTTACTACAGTAGATCACTGTGTGTGTTACTACAGTAGATCACTGTGTGTGTTACTACAGTAGATCACTGTGTGTGTTACTACAGTAGATCACTGTGTGTGTTACTACAGTAGATCACTGTGTGTGTTACTACAGTAGATCACTGTGTGTGTTACTACAGTAGATCACTGTGTGTGTTACTACAGTAGATCACTGTGTGTTACTACAGTAGATCACTGTGTGTGTTACTACAGTAGATCACTGTGTGTGTTACTACAGTAGATCACTGTGTGTGTTACTACAGTTGATCACTGTGTGTCACTACAGTAAATCACTGTGAGTGTTACTTCACTAGATCACTGTGAGTGTTACTATACTAGATCACTGTGAGTGTTACTTCACTAGATCACTGTGAGTGTTACTATACTAGATCACTGTGAGTGTTACTACACTAGATCACTGTGTGTGTTACTACAGTAAATCACTGTGAGTGTTACTTCACTAGATCACTGTGAGTGTTACTATACTAGATCACTGTGAGTGTTACTTCACTAGATCACTGTGAGTGTTACTATACTAGATCACTGTGAGTGTTACTACACTAGATCACTGTGTGTGTCACCAGTCAAGTGCTTACAGTAATACACACAAGGTTGGCCACAGACCTGTTTTTCTATATTTCGAAGTAAATACCAGAGAAATAACAAGTATTGTATCAAGAGGCAGACAGAGTGCCTGTACTCTGAAGGAGGAATGGGCCATGCTGCAGTTCTAAAGGTATGGGGTGACTACTGCCTACAGTATGGGGGACAGTATGGAGTGTCTACTGCCTACAGCATGGGGTGACTACTGCCTACAGTATGGGGGACAGTATGGAGTGTCTACTGCCTACAGCATGGGGTGACTACTGCCTACAGTATTGGGGACAGTATGGAGTGACTACTGCCTACAGTATGGGGTGACTACTGCCCACAGTATGGGGGTGACTACTGCCTATAGGATGGGGTACAGACACCTAATGTAAACTCCCACACTGTAGGTATCCTAACATTGGGAATGCCTAGTGGTACACTATAGTATACACAGAACTAAGTGTACCTAGTGGTATACTACACTATAGTATACACAGAACTAAGTCTACCTATCTGTACACTACACTATGGTATACACAATACTAAGTCTACCTTGTGGTACACTACAGTTAGAGTAGACATGAAGCTGGTATAGAAGTGTACAGTCAGCTCACCTGTGACAGTCTTAACAGTAACTGTGACTGGATGAGGTTGGTCAGTAGAGTGGTAGAGAGCGTGGTAGACACGACCAAAGGTCCCCTCTTGATCTACTTCCAACAACTGTACACAGTCACGGGACACACTCAGACCAGTCAGTTTAGCTGAGATATCACCTGAAAAGTGTTGCCGCTGTAATGTACCACCATGCAAATTATTTCATAACACTTGTTACAGTCCTGGGTTACAAAAAAAAATCTCTACTAGATGCCTGGAAGCATTCTCTCTCAATCAAATCATTCTTTCAATTATCACACTACTATATACATTTTCCAGTAACTGAATGCAACTGCACTTATATAACTTACTTGGACCATTAACTAATTACACTAATTAATGGTCCAAGTTGGCTTAAAATGTTGTCATAGGTTTTAGTTTCCTAAGTCCAAGTTATTTGTGTATAGATGAGTGTACAGACACTAACAACTTAACTGATCAGTGTACAAATACTAACAACTTAACTGATCAGTGTACAAACATTAACGACTTATCAGTGTACAAATACTAACAACTTAACTGATCAGTGTACAAACGCTAACAACTTAACTGATCAGTGTACAAATACTAACAACTTAACTGATCAGTGTACAAACGCTAACAACTTAACTGATCAGTGTACAAATACTAACAACTTAACTGATCAGTGTACAAAACAATAATGTAGTTTAAGTACTTACTTTGTCTTGGGTCAGTGTACTGAGGTTCGGGACTGCCAGTGGTTGTTGTGGTTGTGGCGGTGGTTGTGTTGGTGGGCTGTGGCGACCGTCGCATCTCACTGAGTGATGAATGAGAGGTTTTCCCAATGCCACCAATGTCAATGTTGCCTCGTTGATTGTTTGGCACATCCTGGCGAACTGCCACACTGCTCTGATTACCACTGGTCGACCTCTGACTACTGCCCGTACGTCTTCTGTAAATAGATTGATCATAGCTTCTGTTTGATGCTTTGATACATTCAATGTATCCAACACCATCACAAGATCAGTAGACACAAAGTAGACAGACACATGGTAGAAAAGGTAGACAAAACCTACACACAAAAATTTGAGCTTGTGTATGTACAGGCAGGACCTGCTTTACAGCACTGTGCTTTACAGCACTGTGCTTTACAGCACTGTGCTTTACAGCACTGTGCTTTACAGCTTTTCACTAATGCAACAGTTTTCAATTATACCTATTCTTCATTTATTCAGACTTCCTACAATATATTCACCACTCACTATAGGCTAAGGATAAAAAAAATTTTCAAGGTAAGTAGTGTGTGTACTGTATATGCACTTTTTAGGCCTAGCTCTATTGCTCACTAAATATATGACAGTGTAAACATGTTATCAGGTTTTTATAGGCATTTGAAAGTAAAAAAAAAAAAAAGTTTCACTTTACAGCGATTTTCGCTTTACAGCAGTAGCCCGGAACCTAACCTGCTGTATAAGCAGGGCCCTCCTGTACAGCAGCAACCCACCTAGTTGTGGAAGATATCCTCTGTGCCTTACTTATCAACCTGTCAATACTTTATACTCTTTTCAGCATACCTGTCAGACACAGCAACACAACGGTATCTTGGTACAGAGGACATCGTCCACAATTTCATCATTTGTTACGAGTGAGATCTTCCACATAACCTTCAAAAGTATTTAAGGCTTCATTTTCATGCTTCAGCTTCATGTTGTTCCAGATTATGGAGCTGAACTCTTCTACAGGCTGAGGGACTGACCACCTCAAACTATTTCCCCAAGACTGATTACATCATCACCTCGCCACTAGTGCTGCTGCTTACAGTACATTCTCCTCTGCATTTGACTGAAGACGCCTACCATGTAGGCATAACATTTCAACAACAGAGATACCCAACCTATTAGTATTTCATTCTATTTTGAACAAACCTCTTCCATGCTGCTACAGGGCTTCATTTATTCACTGTACCACATTGATCATGCTTTCATTACAGGTTTCTAATTGTATAAACTCTAAAAACATAAGAATGAAGAAACACTGAAGCAGGCCTACTGGCCTATGCTAGGAAGTTCCTTAAAAACGTCGTAAAACATTCTTGAGAGATTCAGTATGATTCACTACTACAGTGCCTCTCCTTAAATCATTGGCACAACCTTAATAATGCACACATGAACAATGGAGACTGACCTGCCAGTAGTTTTGTTACTGTTGATGTGATTAACAATAGCGAGGACGACCACAACTACCAGGAATAGCGCTAAACATGCCAGAGTTATGTATACCACAGTCGTGGAGTGACGAGCCTCCACCATTTCCACTGACACTCCACCTGCCTCCACTTCACTGTCTGAGTAATAAAATTAAAAGAATTATCAATAGGTACAGATGCATCATTTTTGGAGAATAATAAAGGCACAATACCCTGATTGGAACAATACACTAGTTAATGGTCCAAGTCAGACTCAAATATCATCAAAAGTTTCTTTCTCCTACCTGGAGTATACTTGGAGAGGGTATACTTGTGGCATATTTGTGTAATGTTTTTGCTTCAGCAATTACATCTCTGAGGTAGTGCTTTATTTAAACTGAAAGCCAAAACATACACTGTCTTAAATCTAAGATATCAATGAATAAAAGGTTATATGAGGGAATGATAACCTGGGGAAGTCTACTGCCTGGGATATTGCAGTGGAAGATTTAATGTATGTAGTGTGAACAGTGGTGTTTCCCTGTGATGCTGCAGTATGAAAAATGTTGTGTGAACTATCAATATTATCCCCAAACCCTCACACTCCTATAAGGTACTCTGTTAGTCTCTTTGGATAAATACTTCCTCACCCATTAAAGTAGAAAATGAGAAAAAGGAAAAAATGGGTAAGATGTTTAAAAGCCAAGAGAAGACAACATAGTTCAAGTGTAACACACACAAGTCATAGTCCCAAGATGATGCCCAAAATGGTGCCCAAGATGGTGCCCAAGATGATGCCTAAGATGGTACCCAAGATGATTCCCAAGATGGTGCCCAAGACAGTGCCCAAGGAGATGGAAATAAATTTTTTTACACACAAACACTATAAACTATTAACATCAGTTTTAATAAAACAGTTGTGTAGCCAAGAGAGTAAAGCCAAACTTACCTCTGAGGCAGATCTTCTTGCGAAGGATGGCTAGTGTTGTGATGTCTGCCAGTGAGGTGTTCATGGGCACCTGCAGTGTTATTGTCACATCTACCTGTGGTGGGTGGAAAGCATCTGTGTCTTATTTATAGTGTTTCATGGTCATCCTAACTCGGTGAGAGACAGTCATTTTGTAAAAAAAATAAATAAATAGAGCGGAGAAGAATCCTTCTTCAGTAAGCCATGCGTACCGTAAGAGGTGACTAAAATGCCAGAAGGAAGGGGCTAGTAACCCCTTCTTCTGAATAAACCACCAAATGTAAAAAGAAGAAAACTTTATATTTCTTCTTTTTGGGTCACCTTGCCTTGATGGTAGATGGTCAGCGTGTTAAAAAAAAATACACCAACTGTATATATATTTCAATTTATATCTTAACACAACGAGCACCTCCCCCCAAGGTAAGGTAACCCCAAAATGAAGAAACACATTTACTGCTACTCATTCTATCGGTGTTTTACCAAAAGCATGTCAATATCACACTTCAGATGACCCTCAAACTGCAACATGTTTACTGTGTTATAAAAAAAAATGTGCATATATTACTCTAAAAGAAATAACAAGAATCAATTCACAATTAACCCACAATTTGACACTCATATCAGTATAATAGATGCATTTTAACTCTTCCAGAGAGAATCAACAAACACAATCTGCATGTGGAAAAACTAGTTTTTTGTTCTAGAGGAAACTAGACGACCTGAACTGTTAACACATGGGATGGGGGTACTAGGAAGGAGAGGAGGTTAGAAAGGGGGTGACATGCTCAGTTAGTTCTTCCATCAATGAGTGCCTGTTGAGGAAGCTGTGTTGCCAAGCCTTTAACTTAAACCTTGACTGCAAAGATAATTAGTGTAAGCACCTAGCCTAAGGTTACTTCAGACAGTTGTTTGACTTAGAATATAGGTATAAGAAGCATAAGGTACAGCTACTGCCTCACCAGTGTAGACCTTCATGTGGAAAAAATGTTGGTTGTGTTCCTATGTAGAATGAGGCATGCAATTATGCCAGCACAGTTAATTACAGGACCATAAGTTCTATCATAAAGACTAAGTGACTCAAGTAATCAGGTGTGGTTATGAATCCTCTGGAAGGCACTGGAATAAGGAATCACTACAATCATGGATACATCAGGAGGTGCCTTACATAAACCCACAACACACTGAGTCCCTCTACCCTCATCTCTCCAGGAAAGTCAGAAATGTATCTTAACAATGTTAGGATATTGCACAATTCTGTAACACTGGTATTTTTAACTTGCTTGCATCATGGGGCTAGCAGAAGGGTCTTGTGTCTCCGGTAGGCCATAATGAGATACATCAATCAGTCTACACACTGGTAAGTATACTTGAGTACATCTATTCAAACTTCAGATAGTTGTGAGAGGTCAATCTGTTAAGTTATGCTGGATGTGAAATGGCTAGCACTTAGCACAGATTCTGTCTGACATGATAATTCATTAGTGTCAGCCATGTAAAGACCTGCATTCAACACTGTATGATTGCAAACAAACACTATATGATTGCAAACCAACCATACCACAGGCAGGTATGATTGCAAACAAACCATAGATAGGGATAGAACCTGCGGGTTCTATCCCTGCCTGTGGTATGGTTTGTTTTCAATCATGTTATTATGATTTCGTGAGTCATAACTGCATATCACATTTGTTCAGTATGGACAAATGTGCATGTGTGTTCTTGCATTTCTCAGGGTGCAGAAACATATCTGCTTACTGTACAGGTTATAATGGGCTCAAATTTTGTGACTCTGCTATATAAGTCATGGATCTGTTTCCATCATAATCAGAAATTACAATTTCAAGTTTCATTTTAGGACCACATTAAGACTTTTTAAGGCTATGAGAAGAGAAATTTTTGAGATATTGTCCAGGAATAAAGTGGAGGTAAAAAATAATAAGAAATATTTTTACTGAGAATGTTAGTAAACCTGATGGGACACCACAGGTCACTTGCATGTAGTCTTTTCCTGAGATCATCACCACTGTAGCCTGGTCCTAGACCAGGCCTCCTGGTTGCTGGTCCAGTCAGTCAGGATGTTGGTGCCAGCCACCCACTGTCCAATGTGTGCACCAATACCAGGCTGATCAAGAACCGATTTAAAGGAATTTATAGAATTCCCTCTTAAAGACAGACAGGTTCTATTGGTAACCTCACTTAAGCATGAAGGGAAGGTGTTAAAGAGTCAAGGTCCCTTTACACTCTTCCAGTTTATTCATCACTCCCTGCTGTTCGACAGAAGCATCTTGCACCAGCTGCCAAGCCTCGTGTTATCAGAGTGTAAATTTGACACTAATCTCTTCAGAATACTCCAGGTGTATATTATGATGCATCTTTCTTGCCTATATTCTAAGGAGTACAGTTTGAGGGACTTCAAGTACTCTCAGTAATGTAGAAGTTTGGCTGAGTTTATATGAGCTGTGAATGTTCTATGTACTATTGTACATTCTTTGGATTTCCAATTTCATCTGCCTTGAAGGGGACAGTTAGTATACTAATACTCTAACTTCCAGAGAACAAGTGACTGGAAGATTGTCTTCATTCACTAGGAATCTCTTTCTTTCAAAGTTCTAGTTATCCAATGTATCATTTTCCTTGCAGGTGCAATAAAAACACTGTTGTCACAAGTATGGTCCTACTACCGTTTGTCCAGAAGCAAAATACTGTAGGGGAAGAAATAAAGCAAAACCACTGGGTAATTCTCTATCAAGAATAGGTAATACAACAGATGGGACACTATGAACATAGATTTCACCTATGGGTAATCTTATCTGCAAACAAACAGTGAGATAAATATAATCATAGCTAAGCACTAAACCCATAAGGGTCATACAGACAGTGAGATAGAGAGAAAGACAATACCTGCGTGGTGAGCTTGCCCGTACAGGCAAGTCTAAGAGTCCAGGCAGCAGGACGTGTGGGTACCAGGCCTCTGTCGCTAATGTTGTACACAGGTTTTGACAAGGCCTCATGGTTGCCAATATGAACATCCAAACTGTATGGCATCTGAAACATATCAATCAGTCTCACAACACCGAAAATATCAGCGCATTCATTGACACCTGGTATTAATTTAATACCTGGGTATCAATTTCATCCTAGGTAGTAGGTTGGTAGACAGCAACTGCCCAGGGAGATACTACTGTCCTGCCAAGCAAGTGTAAAATGGAAGCCTGTAACTGTTTTACATGATGGTAGGATTGCTTGTGTCTTTTTTTCTGTCTCATAAACATGCAAGATTTTAGGTACATCTTGCTACTTTTACTTACACTTAGGTCACACTACACATACATGTACAAGCATATATATACACACCTCTGGTTTTTCTTTTTTTTTTTTTTTACTAATTCTTGCTCTTTTTTATTTCTTCTTATTTCCATGGGGAAGTGGAACAGAATTCTTCCTCCATAAGCCATGCGTGTCATAAGAGGCGACTAAAATGCCAGGAGCAAGGGGGCTAGTAACCCTTCTCCTGTATATATTACTAAATGTAAAAGGAGAACTTTCGTTTTGCCTTTTGAGCCACCCCGCCTCAGTGAGATATGGCCAGTACATTGAAAGAAGCAGATATACTCACTCACTCACTCACTCTCTCTCTCTCACACTCTCTCTCTCTCTCTCTCTATACTCACTCACTCACTCACTCTCTCTCTCACACTCTCTCTCTCTCTCTCTCTCACACACACTCTCACTCTCTCTCTCTCTCACTCTCTCTCTCTCTCTCTCTCTCTCTCTCTCTCTCTCTCTCTCTCACACTCACTCTCTCTCACACTCACACTCACTCACACACACACACACACACACACACACACACACACACACACACACACACACACACACACACACACACACACACACACACACACACACACACACACACACACCTACCTCTGGGTTTTCTTCTGTTTTCTTACTAGTTCTTGTTCTTGTTTATTCTCTCTTATCTTCATGGGGAAGTGGAAGAGAATTCTTCATCCGTTAGCCATGAGTGTCATAAGAGGCAACTAACATGCCAGGAGCAAGGGGCTAGTAACCCCTTCTGTACACATTACTAAAGTTAAAAAGAGAAGCTTTTGTTTAGCTTTTTGGGTCACCCTGCCTCGGTGGGATACGGCCGGTTTGTTGGAAGAAGTATCAATTTCATATGCCGGTAAACATTTGTTTATCAATACCAGTAAGCAGACCTGGGTAACATATTCTTTCAACAAACCGGCTGTATCCCACCAAGGCAGGGCGGCCCAAAAAGAAAAGCAAAAGCTTCTTTTTTAAACTTTAGTAATGTATACAGGAGAAGAGGTTACCAGTACCTTGCTCCCGGCAAGTTAGTTGCCTCTTATGACATGGCTTACAGAGGAAGAATTCTGTTCCACTTCCCCATGGAGATAAGAGGGAATAAACAAGAACAAGAACTAGTAAGAAAATAGAAGAAACCCCAGGGGGGTGTGTATATATATGTTTGTACATGCATGTGTAGTATGACCAAAGTGTAAGTAGAAGTAGCACGATGTACCTGAAGTCTTGCATGTATATGAGACACAAAAAAAGACACCAGCAATCCTACCATCATGTAAAACAATTACAGACTTCCATTTTACACTTACTTGGCAGGACAGTGGTACCTCCCTGGGTGGATGCTGTCTACCAACCTACTACCTAGGCCAGGTAACATTTATGTGTTACTATTATTTTTCCCTGATCTCAAGTTTATTGCTCTATGTCTGAAAGAAACCTTGTAACTTAGTCTTTGATTGCCTCACAACTTTTATTTCATATTTTCTTATGGCTATTTTTATTCTGTTTTTGACCTCTCTCTCTATTTGTATATTCTCTTTATGATGACTCTCTCTTCTTTTGAGTCACCTGTAAATGTCTCTTTTTTACTAAAGACATTTTTTAATATACATACTGCTTATCCATGTAAAGTTATCTTTTTTTTTTTAACTAATTTCCCTGTCAGGACTATGCAAAAGGCTAGATTAAGTCACTAATTTATGCTGCTCCACACTTACAAAGTTCAAAAGTTCAAAAACCACTAAAGCAAGTAAGTTTTATGATTTTCACTATGCAGTTACTTGCATGTGACATGTATGTGACATGTAATCATCCTTTATACTGCCATTTTGTACAGGACAATAGGTTCAGGATTAAAAATGACTTGCTAATAAGCTGAAAAAATGGGGAATAAAACTCATTCTAAACTTGGGGTTCTACTGTGTGCAAACTGGGCAGTCTTACCGTTTTTCCATGGAGAGCTTGCCAGCAGAAGGTGAGAGAGTTGACCTGGGGGGGAACCACCACAACATAACCCAAGGCATACTTGTTGACTGTTCCATTATGTACGTACCACAGCTGAGAACTCACACCTGTAAGTCAGTATTATCTGTAGTGCTAGCAATCTTAAGTCTTCCCAGCATGATTACTTCTGGCTCACTCCCATGTCTCTTCAATTCTAGAGTTTTGAAAAAATTCTGTTTTATACTGTTTCAATTCTGATTTACCATTATTCAAGTTTTAGTAGTACCGAAGTCACTGAAATTTGAATTGCACATTTGATTCTGGGGAACAACTTGTATAGACCAGTTGAAAGAGACTTTATAGAGAAATGTTCACATAACATTAGCTTTCAAGTAGATAACTGTAAAGTGAAGCCCTGTAAAAGTTAAGTGCTGCAAAGTGAAGCACTGTAAAGTTAAGTGCTGTAAAGCGGGGCCCTCCTGTATCGTTACTTAGTGCAGTTTGCACAACTCCAATTACCATTACAAAACTTTGACTCTCTGGTATCCTTCAAGATTTTATCCAACACTAGTTACAGCTGATGAGCAAGTTGCACTGCTAGGACTCACCTATTAGCAGGCTACACTGCTAGGACTCACCTAGGAGCAGGCTACACTACTAGGACTCGCCTAGGAGCAGGCTACACTGCTAAGACTTACCTAGGAGCAGGCTGCACTACTAGGACTCACCTAGGAGCATGCTGCACTGCTAGGACTCACCTAGGAGCAGGCTGCACTGCTAGGACTCACCTAGGAGCAGGCTACACTACTAGGACCTACCTAGGAGTAGGTTACATTGCTAGGACTCACCGAGAAGCAGGATACATAGCAAGGTTTCATCTAGGAGCAGGGTACACTGCTAAGACTCACCTAGAAGCAGGTTACACTGCTAGGAACAGGGTACACAGCTAGGACTCACCTAGGAACAGGGTACACAACAAGGACTCACCTAGGAACAGGGTACACAGCTAGGACTCACCTAGGAACAGGGTACACAGCTAGGACTCACCTAGGAACAGGGTACACAGCTAGGACTCACCTAGGAACAGGATACACAGCTAGGACTCACCTAGGAACAGGGTACACAGCTAGGACTCACCTAGGAACAGGGTACACAGCTAGGACTCACCTAGGAACAGGGTACAAAGCTAGGACTCACCTAGGAACAGGGTACACAGCTAGGACTCACCTAGGAACAGGGTAAACAGGTAGGACTCACATAGGAACAGGGTACACAGCTAGGACTCACCTAGGAACAGGGTACACAGCTAGGACTCACCTAGGAACAGGGTACACAGCTAGGACTCACCTAGGAACAGGGTACACAGCTAGGACTCACCTAGGAACAGGGTACACAGCTAGGACTCACCTAGGAACAGGGTACACAGCTAGGACTCACCTAGGAACAGGGTACACAGCTAGGACTCACCTAGGAACAGGGTACACAGCTAGGACTCACCTAGGAACAGGGTACACAGCTAGGACTCACCTAGGAACAGGGTACACAGCTAGGACTCACCTAGGAACAGGGTGCACAGCTAGGACTCACCTAGGAACAGGGTGCACAGCTAGGACTCACCTAGGAACAGGGTGCACAGCTAGGACTCACCTAGGAACAGGGTACACAGCTAGGACTCACCTAGGAACAGGGTACACAGCTAGGACTCACCTAGGAACAGGGTGCACAGCTAGGACTCACCTAGGAACAGGGTGCACAGCTAGGACTCACCTAGGAACAGGGTACACAGCTAGGACTCACCTAGGAACAGGGTACACAGCTAGGACTCACCTAGGAACAGGGTGCACAGCTAGGACTCACCTAGGAACAGGGTGCACAGCTAGGACTCACCTAGGAACAGGGTACACAGCTAGGACTCACCTAGGAACAGGGTACACAGCTAGGACTCACCTAGGAACAGGGTACACAGCTAGGACTCACCTAGGAACAGGGTACACAGCTAGGACTCACCTAGGAACAGGGTGCACAGCTAGGACTCACCTAGGAACAGGGTACACAGCTAGGACTCACCTAGGAGCTGCTTGACGTCTTGAGAGTCGACGTACAGGTCTAGGGAAGGTTCAACCTGACGGAGTGTTGCCATTATCACCACCAGCAGGAGCCAACACCTCATTGTTCACACTCCAGGGCTGCTCCTCACACCCAGCACCGCCCAGCAGCACCCAGCAACTCCTCATGCGACGCCCAGGAAGTCGCTCTTAGCAAAATCTTCTCATCACAAGAGATACGCCTCGTCCCAACACAGACGCCATTATTATTTACATCACTCGTCCAGATCCTATAACTCCAAATTACACTAACTGCTTCTCAGTTTGTAACTATTTTCATTTTTATTCTGCATTGAACTACCGTAAAACATAGTTCTTATAATATTTAAGATAGACTATTGCAAAAAAGCGGTCTCATATTTTTTATTAGAGGAATATTTTATTCGAAGTCAAAGTCAATCACACCATCGGACATAATGTTGTAAACAATCAAGAGTTTCTCGTTTTCTGTTGGCAGAAGTTGTTCATTTTCTATGTATGAATGACCTCATTGTATGTTAAGATAAGATAAGATATGATAAGATAAGATTTCGTTCGGATTTTTAACCCCGGAGGGTTAGCCACCCAGGATAACCCAAGAAAGTCAGTGCGTCATCGAGGACTGTCTAACTTATTTCCATTGGGGTCCTTAATCTTTTATTGTACAGCAATAAAGGAATGGAACAGACTACCCGCACATGTCAAAGCCAGTCATAGCATGAACCAGTTCAAGAAGAGTGCCAAAAGGTGTCTGATGAATGTAGCTACAGAAAGGGAGGGGAATGATTTTCTATTTTTTAGCTAACATACGTGTAAATTTTACCTTATTCCTTGTAATGACCCTCGTATTGTAGATAGTCTTAATGACCCTCGTGTAGTAGATAGTCTTTTTAGTATGATAATAAGATGTTATCTTCATTGTAGAACAATAAAATATTATAACCTTTATACTATAATAATAAGGCAAAAGGACCCCAATGGAAATAAGTCACTCTGTCTGACTTTTTTGGGTTATCCTAGGTTCTCTACACATATGCTGCTATGTATGATAATTCTATGTAACTGTATTTGTGTATACCTGAATAAACTTACTTACTTACTTACTTACCCCAGGATGCGACCCACACCAGGTAAAACACCCAGGTACCTATTTGCTGCTAGGTGAACAGAACAATAGGTGTAAGGAAGTGTCGAAATGTTTCCACCCGCCGGGAATCGAACCCGGGCCCTCCGTGTGTGAAGCAGGAGCTTTAGCTACCAGGCCACCGGGCCACCCACCAGGCCACCGGGCCGGTATGATGGGTGAAGGGTAATTAATGGTAGTTACCCTATTGTATGATGGGTAGTTAAAGGTAGTTACCACCATTGTGTGATGGGTGAGGGGCAGCATGGGTTTAGAGCAGGGTGTTCCTGCCTCTCACAACTGTTGGACCATTATAAAATGGTCTTGGATGGTCGCTGCTGCTTCTCACAACTATTGGACCACTATAACATGGTCTTGCATGGTCACTTCTGCCTCACGACTACTGGACCACTATAACATGGTCTTGCATGGTCACTCCTGCCTCACAACTACTGGACCACTATAACATGGTCTTGGATGGTAACTCCTGCCTCACAACTACTGGACCACAATGGCATGGTCTTGCATAGTCACTCCTGCCTCACAACTAATGGACCACAATGGCATGGTCTTGTATGGTCACTCTGCCTCACAACTACTGGACTACTATGTCATGGTCTTGCATGGTCATTCTGCCTCACAACTACTGGACCACAATGGCATGGTCTTGCATGGTCACTCTGCCTCACAACTAATGGACCACAATGGCATGGTCTTGCATGGTCACTCCTGCCTCACAGCTAATGGACCACTGTGTCATGGTCTTGCATGGTCACTCCTGCCTCACAACTACTGGACCACAGTGGCATGGTCTTGCATGGTCACTCCTGCCTCACAACTACTGGACCACTATGACAAGGTCTTGGATGGTCACTCCTGCCTCACAACTACTGGACCACTATGACAAGGTCTTGGATGGTCACTCCTGCCTCACAACTACTGGACCATTATGACAAGGTCTTGGATGGTCATTCCTGCCTCACAACTACTGGACCACTATGACAAGGTCTTGGATGGTCACTCCTGCCTCACAACTACTGGACCACTATGACAAGGTCTTGGATGTGCTGGAGGATAAACAGAATGCAGATGCAGTCTACATAAACTTTGCAAGTGCTCGACAAGGGCGACCATGGTGTAATAGCACAAAATGCGTCCAAAAGGAATAACAGAAAAGATGGGTAGATGGATTTTCAACTTTCTAACCAACAGAACACGAAGACTAACAATAAACAGAGTTAAGTCAGAGGCTGCCACAGTGAGAACTTGTGTTCCACGAGATACATTACTCGTCCCATTCTTCCCATCCTCATATCTAACATAGACAGAGACATAAACCATAGCACTGTATCATCCTTTATGGATGATACTAGAACTAGCATCAGAGTGTCAACCATCAAAAACACAGTGAATCCCCAAGTTGATATATCAAGTCTTCCAGTGGACTGCAGAAAACAATACGATGCTCAGTGGCGACAAATTTCACTTAGTTTTGGAAATTTTGAGAGAGAAAAAATCATAAAAATTGAGTATATAACTAATTCTGACCATTAAGTAGAGCGAGAAACTAATGTGAAGGACCTGGGAGTGATAATGTCAGAGGATCTCACCTTCAAGGATCACAACAATATCACTATCACAACTGCCAGGAAAACGATAAGATGGATAATGAGAACCTTCAAAACAAGGGATGCCAAGCCAATGATGATTCTCTTTAAGTTACTTGTTCACTCTAGGCTGGACTACTGTTATTCCTGTTCATTGCAGGTGAAACTGCAGATCTGAAGAAAGTACAGAGAACTTTCACTGCATATATAAGTTCAGTCAAACACTAAAATTACTGGGAACATTTGAAGTCCCTTGACCTGTACTACTTGGAACGAAGACGAGAAAGATACATCATAATATACATCTGGAAAATCCTAGAGGGATTAGTCCCAAATCTGCACACAGAAATCACTCCTGAAAAAGTCATTGACAACATGCTCATGCACTCAGCCCCAGGCCCAGACTCGTGGAACTCTGTGTTCATTAAGAACTGCAAGAAATTCCTCTCACGTGCCCTAAGTATACTATGGAGAAGGTGCTTGATCATGGGTGAAATTCCACAATCACTTAAAACAACGGATATAGCCCCACTCCATAAAGGTGGCGGCAAAGCATTAGCTAAGAACTATAGAACAAAAGCTCTAACGTCCCATATCATAAAAATCTTTGAAAGAGTGCTAAGAAGCAGGACTGAAAACCACCTGGATTCCCAAAATCTGCACAATCCAGGGCAACATGGATTCAGGGCAGGTCGCTCCTGCCTCTCACAACTACTGGATCACTATGATATGGCCTTGGATGCACTGGAAGAAAATCAGAATGCAGATGTAATATACACAGACTTTGCAAAAGCATTTGACAAATGCGATCATGGTGTAATAGCCCATAAAGTACGTGCTAAAGGAATAACTGGGAAAGTGGGTAGATGGATCTTCAACTTCCTAACAAATCGAACACAAAGAGTAGTGGTCAACAGAGTTAAATCGGAGGCTGCCATAGTGAAAAGCTCTGTTCCACAAGGCACAGTACTCGCCCCCATCTTATTCCTCATCCTTATATCAGACATAGACAGAGATATACATCACAGCACCGCATCATCCTTTGCGGGTGATACTAGGATCTGCATGAGGCTGTCATCTGCTGAGGACGCGGTTAACCTCCAAGAAGATATAAACAAAGTTTTCCAGTGGGCAACGGTAAACAATATGATGTTCAATGAGGACAAATTCCAACTATTTCGCTATGGAAAACTGGAGATAATAACAACTAAAACAGAGTATACTACAAATTCTGGCCATACAATAGAGCGAGAAAATAATGTAAGGGACCTGGGAGTATTAATGCCTGAGGATCTCACTTTCAAGGATCACAACAGTGCCACGATCACAAGTGCAAAGAAAATGATAGGATGGATAATGAGAACGTTCAAAACGAGAGATGCCAAGCCAATGATGATCCTTTTCAAATCACTTGTTCTCTCTAGGCTGGAATACTGCTGTACATTAGCATCTCCATTCAAAGCAGGTGAAATTGCAGATCTAGAGATTTACTGCACGCATAAGTTCTGTCAAGCACCTTAACTACTGGGAACGCTTGGAAGCACTTGACTTGTACTCGTTGGAATGCAGGAGGGAGAGATATATCATAATCTACACTTGGAAAATCCTGGAAGGAATGGTCCCAAATCTGCTCACAGAAATCACTCCCTACGAAAGTAAAAGACTGGGCAGGCGATGCAAAATACCCCCAATTAAAAGTAGGGGCGCCATTAATACACTAAGAGAAAACACCGTAAGTGTCCGGGGCCCAAGACTGTTCAACAGCCTCCCACCAAGTATATGGGGAATTGCCAATAAACCCCTGGCTGCCTTCAAGAGAGAGCTGGACAGATACCTAAAGTCAGTGCCGAATCAGGCGGGCTGTGGTTCGTACATTCGACTGCGTGCGGCCAGCAGTAACAGCCTGGTTGATCAGTCCCTGATCCACCGGGAGGCCTGGTCGTGGACCGGGCCGCGGGGGCGTTGATCCCCGGAATAACCTCCAGGTAGACTTACGACAGCAAGAAGGTCAGCAGAAGATGCAAAATGTTCTTTCCTCCCAGTGAGAGATAAAACACTATCTTTCACTGTAATGGGCCCAAGACTATTCAGCAGCCTCCCACCATACACAATGGGGATTACCAACAGACTCCACGCTGTCTTCAAGAGTTTACCTGGAGTTTACCTGGAGAGAGTTTCGGGGGTCAACGCCCCCGCGGCCCGGTCTGTGACCAGGCCTCCTGGTGGATCAGCGCCTGATCAACCAGGCTGTTGCTGCTGGCTGCACGCAAACCAACGTACGAGCCACAGCCCGGCTGATCAGGAACTGACTTTAGGTGCTTGTCCAGTGCCAGCTTGAAGACTGCCAGGGGTCTGTTGGTAATCCCCCTTATGTGTGCTGGGAGGCAGTTGAACAGTCTCGGGCCCCTGACACTTATTGTATGGTCTCTTAACGTGCTAGTGACACCCCTGCTTTTCATTGGGGGGATGGTGCATCGTCTGCCAAGTCTTTTGCTTTCGTAGTGAGTGATTTTCGTGTGCAAGTTCGGTACTAGTCCCTCTAGGATTTTCCAGGTGTATATAATCATGTATCTCTCCCTCCTGCGTTCCAGGGAATACAGGTTTAGAAACCTCAAGCGCTCCCAGTAATTGAGGTGTTTTATCTCCGTTATGCGCGCCGTGAAAGTTCTCTGTACATTTTCTAGGTCGGCAATTTCACCTGCCTTGAAAGGTGCTGTTAGAGTTCAGCAATATTCCAGCCTAGATAGAACAAGTGACCTGAAGAGTGTCATCATGGGCTTGGCCTCCCTAGTTTTGAAGGTTCTCATTATCCATCCTGTCATTTTTCTAGCAGATGCGATTGATACAATGTTATGGTCCTTGAAGGTGAGATCCTCCGACATAATCACTCCCAGGTCTTTGACGTTGGTGTTTCGCTCTATTTTGTGGCCAGAATTTGTTTTGTACTCTGATGAAGATTTAATTTCCTCATGTTTACCATATCTGAGTAATTGAAATTTCTCATCGTTGAGTGAACTGGATAGGTTCCTAAAATCAGTTCCTGATCAGCTGGGTTGTGGTTAGTACATTCGTCTGCATAACAGCCTGGTTGGTCACCCCTAGATCCACCAGGAGGCCAGGTAAGGGACCAGGCTGAGGGGGCGCTGACCCCCAGAACACCCTCCAGATATACTCCAGGTATAATCCAGGGAGCAACTGAAACCTATCTTCAGTGATCATGATATTGTTGTCTGTGGTCCACTGAACACTTCAGTAACATCTTGAAGACTCACTGTGTCTTCATATATAGAAGTGACTAAAACTGGAGACAGCAGAAGTAATGGTGAGATAGGTATGACATGATGATCACTTCAACAGCCTTTAAGTAGTAGTTTTGAGGTGATCAGTTCCTCAGCCAAGTGTACTCGGCTGAAGCAGTAAGTAGGTACCTGGATGTTAGTCTCCTTACACCTGCTACACCTGTTCACCTAGCAGTACGTAAGTTCCTGAGTATTAGGTGAGTGTTACGGGTCGCATCCTGGACAAGCTGATCAATAAACTCAAATCTAATCTAGTTGTGTTTCTCTTCTTGTTTGGTATTACAAAGGTATCCCAGTATACCATAAACCAGGGATGTTTGATATTAGAAAGGTATCCCAGTATCCCATAAACCAGGGATGTTTGATATAAGAAAGGTATCCTGGTATCCCACAACCCAGGGGTGTTCGATATAAGAAAGGTATTCTGGTATCCCACAACCCAGGGGTGTTTGATATAAGGTATCCTGGTATCCCACAACCCAGGGGTGTTTGATATAAGAAAGGTATCCTGGTATCCCACAACCCAGGGGTGTTTGATATAAGAAAGGTATTCTGGTATCCCACAACCCAGGGGTGTTTGATATAAGGTATCCTGGTATCCCACAACCCAGGGGTGTTTGATATAAGAAAGGTATCCTGGTATCCCACAACCCAGGGGTGTTTGATATATGAAAGGTATCCTGGTATCCCACAACCCAGGGGTGTTTGATATAAGGTATCCTGGTATCCCACAACCCAGGGGTGTTTGATATAAGAAAGGTATCCTGGTATCCCACAACCCAGGGGTGTTTGATATAAGAAAGGTATCCTGGTATCCCACAATCCAGGGGTGTTTGATATAAGGTATCCTAGTATCCCACAACCCAGGGGTGTTTGATATAAGAAAGGTATTCTGGTATCCCACAACCCAGGGGTGTTTGATATAAGGTATCCTGTTATCCCACAACCCAGGGGTGTTTGATATAATGTATTCTGGTATCCCACAACCCAGGGGTGTTTGATATAAGAAAGGTATCCTGGTATCCCACAACCCAGGGTTGTTTGATATAAGAAAGGTATCCTGGTATCCCACAACCCAGGGGTGTTTGATATAAGAAAAGTATCCTGGTATCCCACAACCCAGGGGTGTTTGATATAAGAAAGGTATCCTGGTATCCCACAACCCAGGGGTGTTTGATATATGAAAGGTATCCTGGTATCCCACAACCCAGGGGTGTTTGATATAAGAAAGGTATCCTGGTATCCCACAACCCAGGGTTGTTTGATATAAGAAAGATATCCTGGTATCCCACAACCCAGGGGTGTTTGATATAAGAAAGGTATCCTGGTATCTCACATCCCAGGGATGTTTGATACATGAAAGGTATCCTGGTATCCCACAACCCAGGGGTGTTTGATATAAGGTATCCTGGTATCCCACAACCCATGGATGTTTGATATAAGAAAGGTATCCTGGTATAACACAACCCAGGGGTGTTTGATATATGAAAGGTATCCTGGTATCCCACAACCCAGGGGTGTTCGATACAAGGTATCCTGGTATCCCACAACCCAGGGGTGTTTGATATAAGAAAGATATCCTGGTATCCCACAACCCGGGGGTGTTTGATATAAGAAAGGTATCCTGGTATCCCACAACCCAGGGGTGTTTGATATAAGGTATCCTGGTATCCCACAACCCAGGGGTGTTTGATATAAGGTAACCTGGTATCCCACAACCCAGGGGTGTTTGATATAAGGAAGGTATTCTGGTATCCCACAACCCAGGGTTGTTTGATATAAGAAAGGTATCCTGGTATCCCACAACCCAGGGGTGTTTGATATAAGAAAGATATCCTGGTATCCCACAACCCAGGGGCGTTTGATATAAGAAAGGTATCCTGGTATCCCACAACCCAGGGGTGTTTGATATAAGAAAGGTATCCTGGTATCCCACAACCCAGGGGTGTTTGATGTAAGAAAGGTATCCTGGTATCCCATAACCCAGGGGCGTTTGATTTAAGAAAGGTATCCTGGTATCACATAACCCAGGGGTGTTTGATATAAGAAAGGTATCCTGGTATCCCACAACCCAGGGGTGTTTGATATAAGAAAGGTATCCTGGTATCCCACAACCCAGGGGTGTTTGATATAAGAAAGGTATCCTGGTATCCCACAACCTAGGGGTGTTTGATATAAGAAAGGTATCCTGGTATCCCACAACCCAGGGATCCCCAAAATCTTCACCTCATCATCACCTTCATGTAATTTCAGACTGAAAATCAGACACACGTGTAGCATCTGGGTGTCCTTATCGTAGACGTTTCGCCCACCAGTGACTATCAACACCAGGACGTGATGGAGAGGCAGTACAGCTATATGCCATTTATGTACAAATTTCGGATTGTTCATCGACCCTCAAGCATTCATTAAATGAAAAAAATTAATAAATAGCACTTTAGCTAATAATACTACGAATAATAATAATAATAATAATAATAATAATAATAATAATAATAATAATAATAATAATAATAATAATAATAATAATAATAATAATAATAATAAAAATGATGATTTAAAAAATAGGTAATATTTAAATTATGAAAACTATAAGATTTATCATAGGCTTTTTTTTGATAAAAGTGGTGATATGAAGGATATTGATGCTGCTGGTGATCGTTAAGGTCACTGATATATGGTTGGTGAGTTATAATGGTAAGTCACCAGGCTCTTCCAGGTTCACTCTCTTACTCTGCCTAGTTAGAAATGCATTTGCATGGCTTAAACCAGGTTTAGCCATGTACCAACTTGGGAAACCAAGTCAAAATGGCTCAGCCACTGGACAAAGCCGGGGGAGGGGGGTTATTTACTAACAGTATTTACATTGCTCCATTGGTCACTTAAGGTTTCACTCGTGAACAATGCTTCTGCTACAAGATCCGTAGTTATATCAGTGTGTTCTTCCTGCAGTTGAGAGTCAAAGTCTGCATTTTATATTTCCAAATGGTGTAAGAATCCAGTCAGGTACCGACATTTTCTGCAGGTCCTCAAGGTGTACTTTAAGGGGCACATCAGTTCCCCTGTTTTCTAGTATGTTCATTTTTCCCCTATAATCTACCTTCTCCACAATTATCACATTTGCTCTGTCTACTTTTTTTAAAGTGAAGTCCAGGACCTTTCCTTATTTCAGAGTAAATGCGATAGTAATGATGTACAAGGTAGATTCTTTCTTTCAACACACCGGCCGTATCCCACCGAGGCAGGGTGGCCCAAAAAGAAAAACGAAAGTTTCTCTTTTTAAATTTAGTAATATATACAGGAGAAGGGGTTACTAGCCCCTTGCTCCCGGCATTTTAGTCGCCTCTTACGACACGCATGGCTTACGGAGGAAGAATTCTGTTCCACTTCCCTATGGAGAACAAGGTAGATTATAGGTGAAAAATAAACACGATATTAGTAGACAGGGAAACTCACGCGCCTCTTAACTTCTCTTAATTTGTCAAGGTGTGTTGTGTATATTACCAAGTCGAGGGTCACCAGGTCACCAGGTCACCAGGTCACCAGGGAGGGTGGAAGGTCATACACAACACAACGCACATCCCCAGTCATTTATCGACTTCTTCTATAGTACCATCGACCTTTAGGGGTCGGTACTGACCACTTTAGGGAACTCAGTGTCATAAACCCAGCCTCGAGTACCTCAGTGATACCAGAAAGTTATAACATCACAGCTGTCAAGGGTAGAGGAGCTGCTGATATTTGAGTGATGTTACGGTAGTTGCTGGTAACTGAGTGATGACCAGTGTGAGGTTGGATGCTGGTAGTTGAGTGATGACTGGTGTGATAAGATAAGATAAGATTTCGTTCGGATTTTTAACCCCGGAGGGTTAGCCACCCAGGATAACCCAAGAGAGTCAGTGCGTCATCGAGGAGTGTCTAACTTATTTCCATTGCGACCCACACAAGTCGACTAACACCCAGGTACCTATTTGCTGCTAGGTGAACAGGACAACAGGTGTAAGGAAACGTGTCGAAATGTTTCCACCCGTCGGGAATCGAACCCGGGCCCTCCGTGTGTGAAGCGGGAGCTTTAGCCACCAGGCCACCGGGTTGGATGCTGGTAGTTGAGTGATGACTGGTGCGAGGTTGGATGCTGGGGTTCATCTCCTGCCACACTCACCATCAGTAAGGAACGCATAACGTCATAATAACTATCACTAACATGTGTAGGGTGGCAACATGACTTACGAAATCGTAATAAAATAAACAAATCAGTGATCAGTTGGCGTTTGAACCCCATGGCTGGGTAGTGGAGGCCCTCCAGCTGGTGGAGGCCCTCCAGCTGGTGGAGGCCCTCCAGTTGGTGGAGACCACTGGGCTGCAGTCCATGCCTCAATCCAGCCTTGAATATGGTGATAAGTTAAACTTATAGACAACATTCCTTTATACCACGTCATGCTAAATGTCTGTATTGTTTATTCTGCTTGTGAAGTAACTTGATACAGTACACAACACTTTGGTCCTTTCTGAGAGATTCATGGCGCCTAGAAACCTTCTCAAAGATTCAGCTAACAAGTGTCCATCAAAGTGTAGGAACCATTGATACCGAGGTTAGGTTAGGTTTGTCAGGAAGCAGGACAAGTGTTTCCTGACGCTGGTTTTAGTCATGTGATGACCCGCAGCTGGAACTTTTGGTCATCTGACCGAGGCCTTGAGCTGGCTTTCCCCTCCACCCCTTTAATTACCATTGGTGGCCATAGAGACGACTTTTAACTGAAGTGAAAAGTGAGAGGGTAAATACAGAGAGGAATCAACAATTAATAATATTTATTGCACCATTGACAACGTGTAGTGTGGCGGTGGGAACAAGGTATAAGGCTGAAAGTGCTCCCAGGCAGGTTACACAGGTGGTGGTGGTCCCTTATTCAGGTGCTTCCAGACAGGTTACACAGGTGGTGGTCCCTTCTATTCAGGTGCTTCCAGGTGGGTCACGCAGGTGGTGACTATCTTGTCAGGGGGACTTGTGCCTATATGTAGGTGACGCATGCTGAGTCAGACTACTGACTTCTACGACACCTTATTGTGTAGCATAGGGTAGCCTGTCCTGTAGCCTAGAGTAGTCTGTCCTGTAGCCTAGGGTAGCCTGTCCTGTAGACTAGGGCAGCCTGTCCTGTAGCCTGTCATGTAGACTAGAGTAGTCTGTCTTGTAGCCTAGGGTAGCCTGTCTTGTACTCTAGAGCAGTCTGTCCTGTAGCATAGAGTTGCCTGTTCTGTAGCCCAGAGTAGCCTGTCATGTATGAAAGGGTAGCCAGTCATGCAGCCTGTTTTGTAGCCTAGGATAGTCGGTCGTGTAGCCTAAGGTAGCCAGTCATGTAGCCTAGAGTAGCCTGTCATGTAGCCTAGGAGACTCAGTCATATAGTCCAGGATAGTCAGTCAAGTAGCCTAAGGTAGCCTGTCATATAAACTTGAGTAGCCTGTTATGTAACCTAGAGTAACCTAGAGAAACCTTTCATATAGCCTAGAGTAACCTATCCTGTAGCCTAGCGTAGTCTGTCATGTAGCCTAGAGTAGCCTATCATGTAGCCTAGGGTAGCCTTTTCTATAGCCTAGAGTAGCCTGTCATGTATCCTAGGGTAGCCTGTCATGTAGCCTAGAGTAGCTTGTCATGTAGCCTAGAGTAGCCTATTATATAGCCTAGGGTAGGCATTCAAGTAGCCTAGAGTAGCCAGTCACGTAGCCTTGGGTAGCCAGTCATGTAGCCTAGAATAGCATGTCATGTAGCCTAGAGTAGCCTGTCATGTAGCCTAGGATAGTCTGTTACGTACCCTAGGAGCCTGTCTTATAGCACAGGGTAACCTGTCTCGTAGCACAGGATAGCCTGTCATGTAGCTTAGGGTAGCCTATCTTGTAGTCTATGGTAGTCTGTCATGTAGCCTAGAGTAGCCATTATCAAGTCATGGGATGATAATCATGCACAAAGCTTCATCGGTTTCCATCTGCAACTTGTAAACCAGTAGTTGCAACTCTGGTACCGAGACTTCTGAGAGCGTATTTGTTGACCGTGTCTTCCTTACGGGTATTATAGGCTGTTCAACACATTTCTGTAAACAAGACAGACATAACAGACAACCCGTCACTTGTGGTGGCAGCGGTGGCGCTATAGTTTATTTTTCTGCTTTTCTGTCCTCACTGTCCACTGCTCACTGCACCTGTTAACCCTTTCGGGGCCTAGTTCCTAGGCCTTTTGTGTATCCATATGCTCTTGCGCTACCCACCACAGGATGGATATTGGGTGCACAATAAACTAGCCACTTCGGTAGCAAAATCCGAAAAAAATCTAATCTGTCCACTTCTTAGCAGAGTAGTCTGTCATGGACAGAATAGCCTGTCACTGTAACCCCAGGTAGCCTCTCCTGTACCCGGGCTTGTTGTTCAACCTATTATAGTTTACCTTTTAGCCTAGGGTAGCTTGTCATGAAGCATAGGGTAGCTTGTTAGGTAGCTTAGAGTAGCTTCTTACATAGCCTTGGGTAGCTTATTTTAGGCTAGTACAGCCTTTAATGTTACTTAGTGTAGCCTATGTTGTCTAAAGCAGTCTACTGTGTTGCTTACAGTAGCATGTTGTCAAATCTTGGGTCATCTATCACGTCACTGTGTAGTCTAGGTTAGTCTGTTCGTGCCTAGAGTAATGCTCTGTGTATCCTAGGATAGTCTGTAAGATAGCCTGTCATATAGTCAAGAGCAGATGAAGCCTGTCGTGTAGACAAACACAGCCTACTCAGCACAGCACGCGCTAGGCTAGCAACTGATCTAAAATAATCAACCCTTTTTTACCTTTGTTAGTTAGTCCATTAGGGTAATGCACTCTAGTTTACATATAAATAAGGGTTATACGTATCTAAATTTCTATGATACTTGGGTTGTGTGTACTAGGTCCCCAGACAGTCAGGTCACTAGAGTTTGAGGCTCTGACCTTAGTTACTACAAGTCAGCAGCCAGGTCACTTGAACAAGACGAACTGACTCTAGTCCCTTACAGTGTAACTAGCAGGTCATTGAGTCACTTGGAACTGACCCTGGTTGCTACTAGGTCATCAGGAAGTGACGCTAGTTGCTACAAGGTAACAAGTAGTCCACTAGGCCATCAGGAAGTGACCCTGGTTGCTACAAGGTAACAAGCAGACCATCAGAGCACCTGGAAGTGACTCTGACACAAGCCACAAACTTCCCACACTAGAAGCTCTCATCAAGTCACCAGTCTGATATAATTTTGTATTTTTCCTCCACAAGTCAAACTTGTTTTCCTTGTCTTGTTATTTACATATGGTGGGAGTTAGAGTGGAGTGTTGAGTGGAGGAACGGTAGGTGCTAGTCCACAGCCCACTCTTGTTCTACTGATACGAGCTGGCTTGGCATTAACCCTGGCATCTACAAGCATTGTAGCTTCTACCTGAAAGCCCACTACTTGGGCTGGGGTCAAGGAAGGACAGCCTTGACCTCACCGCTACACCTATCTACCCTATACATGTGTGTGTACCTTCAGCTGACATTGCTTGGTGTCACGTCAGTTTCCTTACACATTTTTGTCTTCTGTTGGCTTAAAAAACTCCATCTCATGCGTGTAGTCCATTGTCTCGAGAAATTAATTTTGTTGACATTATACACACTAATTCCCTTGTCCCGGAGACCCGGTCTGGGTATTCTTATACACAAATTAAATCAAGAAAGTTTAAAAAAATCTCATTGTTTCTGGCTTCGAAAAATACATAGACATACTTGGACGTAAATGCTATCTCCAGTCTTTATTTCTAATATATATATATATATATATATATATATATATATATATATATATATATATATATATATATATATATATATATATATATATATATATATATATATATATATATATATATACATTGTACACCAGATTATAAATTACTGAAACAAGTTCCTGGAGGTTACTGTGAATACTCTGGGGATACTATGGTAGTATGGTAGAGGACAGGTCTCTGACCTCCACACCCTCTTTCTCAGTGTGAGGGCGTCCCATCTTCCTCAGAGAGCGTTCTCATGGCTTCTTTGGTGGTGGTCGTCGTAATAACACAGAATTAGCTCGTATATGTGACCACAGCTTCTACGATCATAATCCCTAGTACCATAGTTTCTGGAACTGTAGCCTCTGGTACCATAACCTCTGGAACTGTAGCCTCTGGTACCATAACCTCTGGAACTGTAGCCTTTGGGAATGTAGCCTCAGGAACTGTAGCCTCTGGTACCATAACCTCTGGAACTGTAGCCTTTGGGAATGTAGCCTCAGGAACTGTAGCCTCTGGTACCATAACCTCTGGAACTGTAGCCTTTGGGAATGTAGCCTCAGGAACTGTAGCCTCTGGTACCATAACCTCTGGAACTGTAGCCTTTGGGAATGTAGCCTCAGGAACTGTAGCCTCTGGTACCATAACCTCTGGAACCGTAGCCTCTGGGAATGTAGCCTCTGGAACTGTAGCCTCTGGAACCATAACCTCTAGAAATGTAACCTTTGGAACTGTAGCCTTTGGGTCCACATCTTCTAAGACCATAGCCTTTAGGGTAATGTGACGAGACTTACACAGACTCCTGACTTACACAGTCTCCAGACTTACACAGTCTCCAGACTTACACAGTCTCCAGACTTACACAGTCTCCAGACTTGCACAGTGAGGGCAGGAAAACTCACATAACATGAAAGCCTTAGGCACACACACATACAAACATATGTGCACACGTTCTCCCACAGGCACACACAACAGAAAGACAACCGGAAACGCGCGCACACACACACACACACACACACACACACACACACACACACACACACACACACACACACACACACACACAGCAGCACATTAACACTGATACAAATGTAGCCTCAACATCTGTGCTTGACCGGTGACAGCTGCGGCGGACAGTCACCTGCCACAAGCGTTTATCTATCACAAGCGGCCATCTGCCACAAGCGGTCACCTGCCACAAGCGGCCATCTGCCACAAGCGGTCACCTGCCACAAGCGGCCACCTGCCACAGGCGGTCACCGGCCATACGTTAACGGCTCTTCAAGAGGTAAACATGAACACTCCACATTAAGACTACACTTAACATTACTGGAAGACTCTGGATTCTGTTGTTTAAAATCACTTGTCTGTTTTTCTTAATAAATCTATAGACGCAACAACAGTAAACTACAAATATTTTTTATACATCTAAATACATATTTTTTACTTTTCTATCTCTTCTATAAACAGTTTGTTTCACATATATTTTGATACATTTGTTTAGACTTAGAACTTTGAAAACGAAAGTGACACTGGTGGTTCAGTGCCAGGGAGAGGCACTGGCAACCGCCAGTGCCTCTCCCTGGCACAGCTAGGCGTGACAGCTGGACGCTACAGTGCTAAATAATAATACAGTGAGACAATAAGTATACGTGCTCGCTCGTCCGTGCAGAGTGCACGGCACCTGCCTCTCTCTCTCTCTTTCAATAAATGACGTGCTGACCTCTGTCTTTTAGCACGTAGAGTATGCGCGTCTGTCAGCACCCTTGGTGTGCACGTCTGTCAGCGCCCCTGGTGTGCACGTTTCTCAGCATCCAGGTAATTCTAAATCAATATGATTAATGAAGATTGTTAGAGGCAGTGGATGGCAGGTGGTAACGAGCGAGCACGTATTGTAGGGTTATACATGAGTAAGGTGGCCACGGTAGCAACACTGACCCAGGCGACCAACACTAACAACGACCACTCTCAACATTGCTGCTGCAACACACTCAAGAGGCCTATACAAAATATAATGAAGTTGAGCTTGGTGGTTGAGAGGGTGGCGTAGGTAGGCTGGCCACCTGGGATCCAGTGACCCTATGATCTTATATCACAGCTAAAACACCACTGGTAACACACACAAACACAGACCAACAAGGCTTATTCCTTATATCAAAGCTTATTCCTTAGGTAGCACTAAAGATGGATTGGGCAAATACTTTTGTTAGTGGGTTTGAGAAGGACGTGTTTCTCCTTCCATGTGTTCTTATATTCTTAACAGAGCCATGGTAGCTCTCCTAATGGAAAAATAACCATAAATGCAATATAATCCGATGCTATAAGCCCACACAGTGGGATTTATCAAGTCACAAACAGATCTGCCCGAGCAAAGACTACATGAGCATATATGTTGTGTGGAGTCAGGTGGAGAATGTTGGGTAGGCTGTATAAGAGAGGAACCAGGACGGGACCTCTAACACAGCCTACCCAACATTTTACACCTGACTCCACACTATATTCATGTACTTTTTACTCGGGTACATCTGTTGGTGACTTGATAAGGCCCACTGTGTGGGCGAAACGCATGTCTTTTTCCATCGAGTAGGTATTTTATACCATGTGTCTCCATCAGCTCTCCCAAGCTGTGTTAGCTCTGTACATGAATGGTATACAATATCGACAAGATGAAAATTAGACACATGAGCAACATCTGGGTATCCTTACTGTAGACGTTTCGCCCACCAGTGGCTTTATCAATATAAGGACATAATGTGAAGACTTATATACAAAAGATGAGGTAATGAGTCCCTCAACCTCGCAGGTGGTGAAGAGGAAGTGCAGCACGTTATGAAGTTGGTGGTTCACAACGGTGCTGCACTTCCTTCAACACTTCGATGATCATCACCAACTTCAAGGTCGAGGAAGTGATTACTTAATGTTTCGTATATAAGTCTTCACATTATGACCTGATATTGATGAACTCACTGGCTGGAGAAACGTCTACAGTAAGGATACCCAGATGTACATGTGTCTAAGTTTTATATCAGCTCTCCCAAGCTATGTTAACTCTCCCAAGCTAAGTTAGCTCTCCCAAGCTATGTTAGCTCTCCCAAGCTATGTTAGCTCTCCCAAGCTATGTTAGCACCCACAAGGGCTACACGTAGCCTCAACTGCTGCTGGGTCAGCAACTCGCAGACAAAGAAGAGAATACTAATGTTAGTCATTTCCAGGAGTACCATTGTTGTAAACGACCTGAAGAATGATTGGTCAGACACTTGTGCAACACCTAGCTGTCTTTATTGTTGACACGTTTCACCTACAAGGTAAGCTTCTTCAGTCAAATACAGAGTCAGCAGGAGTAACAGTGAAGTAAAGAGGATGTAATCAGTCCATCAACCTTGGAGAAAAATTATTTGAGGTGATCAGTCCCTCAGCCTGGAGAAGAGTTCATCTCCATGGTCTGGTACTCAACTCTTTTCCAGGCTGAGGGACTGACCACCTCAACTACTTCTTCTCCAAGGTTGATGGACTAATTACATCATCTTTATTTCATTACCACTGTTGCCTTTGTATCGGACTGAACAAGCCTACCATGTAGGCGAAACATTTCCTCAATAAAGACACCCAGGTGTTGAACAGCTGCCTCACTCCTCAACTTGCCGGTTTTCTAAACTATTTAGGTACCATTATCGTACGATAAACTACTTACGATAATTTTACTAGTGTGTACATGTACTTAAATAAACGTACTCAACCAAGGACTAAATGTTCAGTTGAAATCAAGAAATAAATTTCACTGGAATGAAGTGATTAAAGCTTTCGACTCAAGGCTGACGGAGGACTGACTACCTCAAAACGCCGCCTCTTCTTCCCCGTTCTCCTTTGTATGGACCGATGAAGCCACTGTGTGGCGAAACGTGTCCTCAAACGTTTCCACTTGACTGAGAATGGCAGACACTGACTGAGAGTGGCAAACACTTGACTGAGAGTGGCAGACACTGACTGAGAGTGGCAGACACTGACTGAGAGTGGCAGACACTGACTGAGAGTGGCAAACACTTGACTGAGAGTGGCAGACACTTGACTGAGAGTGGCAGACACTGACTGAGAGTGGCAGACACTGACTGAGAGTGGCAGACACTGACTGAGAGTGGCAGACACTGACTGAGAGTGGCAAACACTTGACTGAGAGTGGCAAACACTGACTGAGAGTGGCAGACACTGACTGAGAGTGGCAGACACTGACTGAGAGTGGCAGACACTGACTGAGAGTGGCAGACACTGACTGAGAGTGGCAAACACTTGACTGAGAGTGGCAGACACTTGACTGAGAGTGGCAGACACTTGACTGAGAGTGGCAGACACTGACTGAGAGTGGCAAACACTTGACTGAGAGTGGCAGACACTGACTGAGAGTGGCAAACACTTGACTGAGAGTGGCAGACACTGACTGAGAGTGGCAAACACTTGACTGAGAGTGGCAGACACTTGACTGAGAGTGGCAGACACTGATTGAGAGTGGCAAACACTTGACTGAGAGTGGCAGACACTGACTGAGAGTGGCAAACACTTGACTGAGAGTGGCAGACACTGACTGAAAGTGGCAGACACTTGACTAAGAGTGGCAGACACTGACTGAGAGTGGCAAACACTTGACTGAGAGTGGCAGACACTTGACTGAGAGTGGCAGACACTGACTGAGAGTGGCAGACACTGACTGAGAGTGGCAAACACTTGACTGAGAGTGGCAGACACTTGACTGAGAGTGGCAGACACTGACTGAGAGTGGCAGACACTGACTGAGAGTGGCAGACACTTGACTAAGAGTGGCAGACACTGACTGAGAGTGGCAGACACTGACTGAGAGTGGCAGACACTGACTGAGAGTGGCAGACACTTGACTGAGAGTGGCAGACACTTGACTGAGAGTGGCAGACACTGACTGAGAGTGGCAGACACTTGACTGAGAGTGGCAAACACTTGACTGAGAGTGGCAGACACTTGACTGAGAGTGGCAGACACTTGACTGAGAGTGGCAGACACTGACTGAGAGTGGCAGACACTGACTGAGAGTGGCAGACACTGACTGAGAGTGGCAGACACTTGACTAAGAGTGGCAGACACTGACTGAGAGTGGCAGACACTGACTGAGAGTGGCAGACACTGACTGAGAGTGGCAGACACTGACTGAGAGTGGCAGACACTTGACTGAGAGTGGCAGACACTTGACTGAGAGTGGCAAACACTTGACTGAGAGTGGCAGACACTGACTGAGAGTGACAGACACTTGACTGAGAGTGGCAGACACTTGACTGAGAGTGGCAGACACTGAGAGTGGCACAAACTCTGAGAGTGGCACTGAAAATGGCAGACACTGTACTCACACTCCTGACACTGTACTGACACTATGTACTCAGTGCTGACACTGTACTAAGTGTTGACACTGTGTACTGAGTGCTGACACTGCTGACATTAAATGCTGACACTGAGTGCTGACACTGTGTGATGATACTAAGTGCTGACACTGAGTGATGACACTAAGTGCTGACACTGAGTGCAGACACTGCTGACATTAAATGCTGACACTGAGTGGTGACACTGAGTGATGACACTGAGTGCTGACACTGAATGCTGACACTGAATGCTGACACTGAGTGGTGACACTGAGTGCTGACACTGAGTGCTGACACTGAGTGCTGACACTGAGTGCTGACACTGAGTGGTGACACTGAGTGGTGACACTGAGTGGTGACACTGAGTGCTGACACTGAGTGCTGACACTGAGTGCTGACACTGAGTGCTGACACTGAGTGGTGACACTGAGTGGTGACACTGAGTGCTGACACTGAGTGCTGACACTGAGTGCTGACACTGAGTGCTGACACTAAGTGCTGACACTGAGTGCTGACACTGAGTGCTGACACTGAGTGCTGACACTGAGTGCTGACACTAAGTGCTGACACTGAGTGCTGACACTGAGTGCTGACACTGAATGCTGACACTGAATGCTGACACTGAGTGGTGACACTGAGTGGTGACACTGAGTGGTGACACTGAGTGGTGACACTGAGTGGTGACACTGAGTGCTGACACTGAGTGCTGACACTGAGTGCTGACACTAAGTGCTGACACTGAGTGCTGACACTGAGTGCTGACACTGAGTGGTGACACTGAGTGGTGACACTGAGTGCTGACACTGAGTGCTGACACTGAGTGGTGACACTGAGTGGTGACACTGAGTGGTGACACTGAGTGCTGACACTGAGTGCTGACACTGAGTGCTGACACTGAGTGCTGACACTGAGTGGTGACACTGAGTGGTGACACTGAGTGGTGACACTGAGTGGTGACACTGAGTGGTGACACTGAGTGGTGACACTGAGTGCTGACACTGAGTGCTGACACTGAGTGCTGACACTGAGTGCTGACACTGAGTGGTGACACTGAGTGGTGACACTGAGTGGTGACACTGAGTGGTGACACTGAGTGGTGACACTGAGTGGTGACACTGAGTGCTGACACTGAGTGGTGACACTGAGTGGTGACACTGAGTGGTGACACTGAGTGCTGACACTGAGTGGTGACACTGAGTGGTGACACTGAGTGCTGACACTGAGTGCTGACACTGAGTGCTGACACTGAGTGCTGACGCTGAGTGCTGAAACAACAGTGACGTCACTGTATGCTGCATGAAACAACGGTAACGTCACATAATAATAATAATAATAATAATAATAATAATAATAATCATATTATTATTATTATTATTATTATTATTATTATTATTATTATTATTATTATTATTATTATTATCATTATTATTATTATTATTAATAGCACCATGAGACCAGAAGTTGTGAAGCGAAGCCCAGGAGCTGTGGTTCAACCCCCTTGAGATACAAGCGGGTGAGTAAAGGTTGCCAGGTGTGTGCATGCAGGTCCATAACTTAGTGTGCAGGTGTATAAAAGCAAAGTTCACAAGTGCAATTATGAGACAGGTGTACAGTGTTTGAGGCAAGTGTCTAGTGCTGGAGGCGAGTATACAGGTGCTAAGGGCAGGTGTACAGTGCTGGAGGCAGGTGTCTAGTGCTGGAGGCGAGTATACAGGTGCTAAGGGCAGGTGTACAGTGCTGGAGGCAGGTGTACAAGTGCTGGAGGTAGGAGGTACAGTGCTGGAGGCAGGTATACAAGTGCTGGAGGCAGGTGTAAGGTGCTAGGTGGAGTCATACAGGTGCTAGATGGAAGTAAACAGGCGCTGAAGCCAAAGGTACAGGTGTTAGATGGAGGTGTATAGGTGTTGGAGGCAGGTGTACAGGTGCATTTTCAACATGCCATGACAAATGCACCAGGAGAGATACACTTTTCTGCTGCTGTAGAAAACGTGTGTACAGGTGTAAACATGTGCAGATGTAAATATGTGCAGAGGTACACATGTGCAGGTGTAAACATGTACAGGTGTAAACATGTGCAGGGGTACACATGTGCAGGTGTAAACATGTACAGGTGTAAACATGTGCAGAGGTACACATGTGCAGGTGTAAACATGTACAGGTGTAAACATGTGCAGGTGTAAACAGTTATGTGTTGGTGTAAACAGTTATGTGCAGGTGTAGATAGTTAAGTGCAGTTGTAGACAATTAAGTGCAGATGTAGACAGTTAAGTGCAGGTGTAGACAGTTAAGCGGAGGTGTAGACAGTTAAGTGCAGGTGTAGACAATTAAGTGCAGGTGTAGACAGTTAAGCGGAGGTGTAGACAGTTAAGTGCAGGTGTAGACAATTAAGTGCAGGTGTAGACAGTTATGTGCAGGTGTACACAGTTATGTGCATTTGTAGACAGTTAAGTGCAGTTGTAAACAGTTAAGTGCAGGTGTAGACAGTTATGTGCAAAAGTGCTTCAATATTTACTAAATTACAAGTGCAAAGGTGCAGAAATATTCACTAAATTACAAGTGCAAAGGTGCAGAAATATACACTAAATTACAAGTGCAAAGGTGCAGAAATATTCACTAAATTACAAGTGCAAAGGTGCAGAAATATTCACTAAATTACAAGTACAAATGTGCAGAAATATTCACTAAATTACAAGTACAAAGGTGCAGAAATTATCACAAAGTTACAAGTACAAAGGTGCAGAAATATTAACAAAGTTACAAGTGCAAAGGTGCAGAAATATTCACTAAGTTACAAGTGCAAAGGTGCAGAAATATTCACTAAATTACAAGTGCAAAGGTGCAGAAATATTCACTAAGTTACAAGTGCAAAGGTGCAGAAATATTCACTAAATTACAAGTGCAAAGGTGCAGAAATATTCACTAAATTACAAGTGCAAAGGTGCAGAAATATTCACTAAATTACAAGTGCAAAGGTGCAGAAATATTCACTAAATTACAAGTGCAAAGGTGCAGAAATATTCACTAAATTACAAGTACAAATGTGCAGAAATACTCACTAAATTACAAGTACAAAGGTGCAGAAATATTAACACAGTTACAAGTGCAAAAGTGCTTCAATATTCACTAAGTTACAAGTGGATCAAGTTACTCACTGAAAAGTTATACAGAAACCATGTAACATTCCCCGTACTTAGTGGGCAGTTAGGTGAAGAATTAGTTAGGTGAAGAATTAGTTAGGAGAGGAATTAGTTAAGTGAAAAGTTGATTAGGTGAAGAATTAGTTAGGTGAAGAGTTAGGTGAAGAATAGTTAGGTGAAGAGTTAGTTAGGTGAAGAGTTAGTTAGGTGAAGAGTTAGTTAGGTGAAGAGTTAAGGTGAAGAGATAGTTAGGTGAAGAGTTAGTTAGGTGAAGAGTTAGTTAGATGAAGAGTTAGTTAGATGAAGAGTTAGTTATGTGAAGAATTAGATATGTGAAGAATTAGTTAGGTGAAGAGTTGATTAGGTGAAGAATTAGTTAAGTAAAGAGTTAGTTAGGTGAAGAGTTAGTTAGGTGAAGAGTTAGTTAGATGAAGAGTTAGTTATGTGAAGAATTAGATATGTGAAGAATTAGTTAGGTGAAGAGTTGATTAGGTGAAGAATTAGTTAAGTAAAGAGTTAGTTAGGTGAAGAGTTAGTTAGGTGAAGAGTTAGTTAGGTGAAGAGTAGTTAGGTGAAGAATTAGTTAAGTAAAGAGTTAGTTAGGTGAAGAGTAGTTAGGTGAAGAGTTAGTTAGGTGAAGAGTTAGTTAGGTGAAGAGTAGTTAGGTGAAGAATTAGTTAAGTAAAGAGTTAGTTAGGTGAAGAGTTAGTTAGGTGAAGAGTTAGTTAGGTGAAGAGTAGTTAGGTGAAGAATTAGTTAGGTGAAGAGTAGTTAGGTGAAGAATTAGTTAGGTGAAGAGTTAAGGTGAAGAGTTAGTTAGGTGAAGAGTTAGTTAGGTGAAGAGTTAGTTAGGTGAGGAGTTAATGGAAGAGTTAAGGTTGTGAAGTTAGTTCTGCTATGTAAGGTCATCACTGTTATGTACACTCAATGTAACACGTCCAGTACAAGTAATACTGTACACTAAATCTGTGAATGTACAGTTGTACTGGTGTTATGATGTACAGTAGGTACAGTTGTACTGGTGTTATGATGTACAGTAGGTACAGTTGTACTGGTGTTATGATGTACAGTAGGTACAGTTGTACTGGTGTTATGATGTACAGTAGGTACACACGTCATAGTCTGGCACCCAGACCACACACGTCATAGTCTGGCACCCAGACCACACACGTCATGGTCTGGCACCCAGACCACACACGTCATAGTCTGGCACCCAGACCACACACGTCATAGTCTGGCACCCAGACCACACACGTCATAGTCTGGCACCCAGACCACACACGTCATAGTCTGGCACCCAGACCACACACGTCATAGTCTGGCACCCAGACCACACACGTCATGGTCTGGCACCCAGACCACACACGTCATAGTCTGGCACCCAGACCACACACGTCATAGTCTGGCACCCAGACCACACACGTCATAGTCTGGCACCCAGACCACACACGTCATGGTCTGGCACCCAGACCACACACGTCATAGTCTGGCACCCAGACCACACACGTCATAGTCTGGCACCCGGACCACACACGTCATAGTCTGGCACCCAGACCACACACGTCATAGTCTGGCACCCAGACCACACACGTCATAGTCTGGCACCCAGACCACACACGTCATGGTCTGGCACCCAGACCACACACGTCATGGTCTGGCACCCAGACCACACACGTCATGGTCTGGCACCCAGACCACACACGTCATAGTCTGGCACCCAGACCACACACGTCATGGTCTGGCACCCAGACCACACACGTCATGGTCTGGCACCCAGACCACACACGTCATGGTCTGGCACCCAGACCACACACGTCATAGTCTGGCACCCAGACCACACACGTCATAGTCTGGCACCCAGACCACACACGTCATGGTCTGGCACCCAGACCACACACGTCATAGTCTGGCACCCAGACCACACACGTCATAGGCTGGCACCCAGACCACACACGTCATGGTCTGGCACCCAGACCACACACGTCATAGTCTGGCACCCAGACCACACACGTCATAGGCTGGCACCCAGACCACACACGTCATGGTCTGGCACCCAGACCACACACGTCATAGTCTGGCACCCAGACCACACACGTCATAGGCTGGCACCCAGACCACACACGTCATGGTCTGGCACCCAGACCACACACGTCATAGTCTGGCACCCAGACCACACACGTCATGGTCTGGCACCCAGACCACACACGTCATAGTCTGGCACCCAGACCACACACGTCATGGTCTGGCACCCAGACCACACACGTCATGGTCTGGCACCCAGACCACACACGTCATGGTCTGGCACCCAGACCACACACGTCATAGTCTGGCACCCAGACCACACACGTCATGGTCTGGCACCCAGACCACACACGTCATGGTCTGGCACCCAGACCACACACGTCATGGTCTGGCACCCAGACCACACACGTCATAGTCTGGCACCCAGACCACACACGTCATAGTCTGGCACCCAGACCACACACGTCATGGTCTGGCACCCAGACCACACACGTCATAGTCTGGCACCCAGACCACACACGTCATAGGCTGGCACCCAGACCACACACGTCATGGTCTGGCACCCAGACCACACACGTCATAGTCTGGCACCCAGACCACACACGTCATAGGCTGGCACCCAGACCACACACGTCATGGTCTGGCACCCAGACCACACACGTCATAGTCTGGCACCCAGACCACACACGTCATAGGCTGGCACCCAGACCACACACGTCATGGTCTGGCACCCAGACCACACACGTCATAGTCTGGCACCCAGACCACACACGTCATGGTCTGGCACCCAGACCACACACGTCATGGTCTGGCACCCAGACCACACACGTCATAGTCTGGCACCCAGACCACACACGTCATAGTCTGGCACCCAGACCACACACGTCATGGTCTGGCACCCAGACCACACACGTCATAGTCTGGCACCCAGACCACACACGTCATGGTCTGGCACCCAGACCACACACGTCATGGTCTGGCACCCAGACCACACACATCATGGTCTGGCACCCAGACCACACACGTCATAGTCTGGCACCCAGACCACACACGTCATAGGCTGGCACCCAGACCACACACGTCATAGTCTGGCACCCAGACCACACACGTCATAGTCTGGCACCCAGACCACACACGTCATGGTCTGGCACCCAGACCACACACGTCATAGTCTGGCACCCAGACCACACACGTCATAGGCTGGCACCCAGACCACACACGTCATAGTCTGGCACCCAGACCACACACGTCATAGTCTGGCACCCAGACCACACACGTCATGGTCTGGCACCCAGACCACACACGTCATAGTCTGGCACCCAGACCACACACGTCATAGTCTGGCACCCAGACCACACACGTCATGGTCTGGCACCCAGACCATACACGTCATAGTCTGGCACCCAGACCACACACGTCATAGTCTGGCACCCAGACCACGCACGTCATGGTCTGGCACCCAGACCACACACGTCATGGTCTGGCACCCAGACCACACACGTCATAATCTGGCACCCAGACCACACACGTCATAGTCTGGCACCCAGACCACACACGTCATGGTCTGGCACCCAGACCACACGCGTCATGGTCTGGCATCCAGACCACACACATCATGGTCTGGCACCTAGACCACACACGTCATGATCTGGCACTCAGACCTCACACGTCATAGTCTGGCACACAGACCTCACACGCCATGGTCTGGCACCCAGACCACACACATCATGTTCTGGCACCCAGACCACACACATCATGGTCTGGCACCCATATCACACACATCATGGTCTGGCACCCAGACCACACACATCATGGTCTGGCACCCAGACCAACTCACACTACTTGAAGAGAATCAGGTATGGAAGAAGTGTATTGGAGTGACTTAATGAAGCACTAAGGTACCATAGAGCAGAACCAGGACACACTTGTAAATTCTTCCAGGTCATCTAACATCAGCGACTATGTAACTAGTGGATACTAGTTGCACTTCTCCACCGACCGATTGAGAAGTGCAAAGGTGCCTTAAACATTCATTAACTTACAGATGCAAAAGTGCCTCAGTACTTAGTACAAAAAACGTATGCAAGGTAGGTAAGCAATATATAAGATCTGACTTAGGTACGGTGCAGGGTACATGTGTTGTACCCCCAGAGGTGTGCCTGGGGGATGTAAGTCAGAGCTCCTGGCCCCGCCTCTTAACTCGACACATGAAGATCATTTGTAGTCTCTTCCGACTCTTTAAGAGTCATGTTGTCATGTGTTATTGAGAGTCATGTTGAAAGTCATGTTCTACCCCTCGCTTCGATGTTTATCTGTTCATGTTAACTCTGTGATACCCCTCATTATCTTATACGTTGTGATTTTATCTCTCCTGGATCTAATAGTTCCAGCCCTTCAGACTACCCCTGATACTATCCTCCAGACTACCCCTGATACTATCCTTCAGACTACCTCTGATACTATCCTTCAGACTACCTCTGATACTATCCTTCAGACTACCTCTGATACTATCCTTCAGACTACCCCTGATACTATCCTTCAGACTACCCCTGATACTATCCTTCAGACTACCCCTGATACTATCCTTCAGACTACCCCTGATACTATCCTTCAGACTACCTCTGATACTATCCTTCAGACTACCTCTGATACTATCCTTCAGACTACCCCTGATACTATCCTTCAGACTACCTCTGATACTATCCTTCAGACTACCCCTGATACTATCCTTCAGACTACCCCTGATACTATCCTTCAGACTACCCCTGATACTATCCTTCAGACTACCTCTGATACTATCCTTCAGACTACCCCTGATACTATCCTTCAGACTACCCCTGATACTATCCTTCAGACTACCCCTGATACTATCCTTCAGACTACCCTTGATACTATCCTTCAGACTACCCCTGATACTATCCTTCAGACTACCCCTGATACTATCCTTCAGACTACCCCTGATACTATCCTTCAGACTACCCCTGATACTATCCTTCAGACTACCCTTGATACTATCCTTCAGACTACCCTTGATACTATCCTTCAGACTACCCTTGATACTATCCTTCAGACTACCCCTGATACTATCCTTCAGACTACCCCTGATACTATCCTTCAGACTACCCCTGATACTATCCTTCAGACTGTCCCTGATGCTATCCTTCAGACTATCCCTGACACTATCCTCCAGACTACCCCTGATACTATCCTTCAGACTACCTCTGATACTCTCCACTGTAAGGTGAAACATGATCACTCAGGGCCCTTATTTTCACCTGCCCAGGTTCTCATTCACGGTCTGTGACCTTCACTCACGATCTGTGACCTTTACTCACGATCTGTGACCTTCACTCACGGTCTGTGACCTTCACTCACGATCTGTGACCTTTACTCACGATCTGTGACCTTCACTCACGATCTGTGACCTTCACTCACGGTCTGTGACCTTCACTCACGGTCTGTGATCTTCACTCACGGTCTGTGACCTTCACTCACGGTATGTGATCTTCACTCACGGTCTGTGACCTTCACTCACGGTATGTGATCTTCACTCACGGTCTGTGACCTTCACTCACGGTCTGTGACCTTCACTCACGGTCTGTGATCTTCACTCACGGTCTGTGACCTTCACTCACGATCTGTGATCTTCACTCACGGTCTGTGACCTTCACTCACGGTCTGTGACCTTCACTCACGGTCTGTGATCTTCACTCACGGTCTGTGACCTTCACTCACGGTCTGTGATCTTCACTCACAGTCTGTGATCTTCACTCACGGTCTGTGACCTTCACTCACGGTCTGTGATCTTCACTCACGGTCTGTGATCTTCACTCACGGTCTGTGATCTTCACTCACAGTCTGTGATCTTCACTCACGGTCTGTGACCCCTCTCACTCACGGTCTCACTAAGTCATTTAACGGGTCTTTTTATGAGTTTTCCCTGACAAATACTCAAACAACAACAACAGTAACAATAACAAGAACATTACAGCCCCCACACAACAACAACAACAACAACAACAACAACAACAACAACAAAGGTTAATACTGTTGATGGTATATATCGTTATTACTTCTCAATAGTTATTTTTGTTATTAGATTACGTTATAGATCGTGGTTGTGTCGGGTCGTGGTTATGTTGGGTCATGGTTGTGTTGTGTTGAGTCGTGGTTGTGTTGGGTCGTGGTTGTGTTGTGTTGGGTCATGGTTGTGTTGTATTGGGTCGTGGTTGTGTTGTGTTGGGTCGTGGTTATGTTGTGTTCGTCGAGGTTGTGTTGTGTTGGGTCGTGGTTGTGTTGTGTTGAGTCGTGGTTGTGTTGTGTTGGGTCGTGGTTGTGTTGTGTTGAGTCGTGGTTGTATTATGTTGGGTCGTGGTTGTGTTGTGTTGGGTCATGGTTGCGTTGTATTGGGTCGTGGTTGTGTTGTGCTGGGTCGTGGTTGTGTTGTGTTGGGTTGTGGTTGTGTTGTGTTGAGTCGTGGTTGTGTTGTGTTGGGTCGTGGTTGTGTTGTGTTTGGTCGTGGTTGTGTTGTGTTGGGTCGTGGTTGTGTTGCGTTTGGTCGTGGTTGTGTTGTGTTGGGTCGTGGTTGTGTTGTGTTGGGTCGTGGTTACGTTGTGTTTGGTCATGGTTGTGTTGTGTTGGGTCGTGGTTTTGTTGTGTTGGGTCGTGGTTGTGTTGTGTTGAGTCGTGGGTGTGTTGTGTTGGGTCGTGGTTGTGTTGTGTTGAGTCGTGGTTGTGTTGTGTTGGGTCGTGGTTGTGTTGTGTTGGGTCATGGTTGTGTTGTGTTGGGTCGTGGTTGTGTTGTGTTGAGTCGTGGGTGTGTTGTGTTGGGTCGTGGTTGTGTTGTGTTTGGTCGTGGTTGTGTTGTGTTGGGTCGTGGTTGTGTTGTGTTGGGTCGTGGTTGTGTTGTGTTGGGTCGTGGTTGTGTTGTGTTGGGTCGTGGTTGTGTTGTGTTGGGTCGTGGTTGTGTTGTGTTGGGTCGTGGTTGTGTTGTGTTGGGTCGTGGTTGTGTTGTGTTGGGTCGTGGTTGTGTTGTGTTGGGTCGTGGTTGTGTTGTGTTTGGTCGTGGTTGTGTTGTGTTGGGTCGTGGTTGTGTTGTGTTGGGTCGTGGTTGTGTTGTGTTGGGTCGTGGTTGTGTTGTGTTGGGTCGTGGTTGTGTTGTGTTTGGTCGTGGTTGTGTTGTGTTGGGTCGTGGTTGTGTTGTGTTGGGTCGTGGTTGTGTTGTGTTTGGTCGTGGTTATGGGTTGTGTTGTGTTGGGCTGAGATGGGTTGTGTTGGGTTAGGTTTTAGAATACATTAAATAGGGATGGATTACAAGTTGCGTTGAATTTGGTTGTCAGGTTAGGTTGGGTTGGGTTGGGTTGGCAACGGCACTCACCTTTAGTTTTCAGACAACAGTTGAGAGTAAGGCTGTCAATGTTGCTGTATTCGTGTGGATACAGTAATAAGTGCTACAGTAATGTAGGTGTTATTGTTTTTGTAAAATGGTTCATGCTATTTTTTTCTCATTTTTTTGATAGGGTCTGAGGTGATGTACCCAGGATGGGGGACTCTGGTGACCCGGTCCAGTATATAAATATTCCTGACACCAAGCAGTTGTAGTCCAACATTGTTATCATCGACACTCTCACTTGTACACTAAGATAACACCTCCTACAGTTATTGGCTGTAGTTAGTTATCAATATTGCCAATAATCGTGCTTCTACACTAAGATAACGTCCTACACAGCTACTGCCTGTAGTTGGTTATCATTATCGCCGATACTGGTGCTTCTACACTAAGATAACTTTGCCTACAGCAACACACAACAAGCGCTCTCCGTGGCCACGGCTACAAGAAAGCTACTACATCGTCTGCAACTGTTGATCCTTGAGTTATTGGGGAAAAACACACACCCTTCCTGGTGATCACACATCTGTGAGGAGGGTGATAACCTGTGTCCAGGCTATGACTTTGAAGTGTGGCACAGTGATCCTACCTTCTGTGGCACCGATGAAGGAGAGTGACAGACTCTCAGTGTATAGAGAGCCATGGTTTGTACTGAATTGTGGTCTTCACCTATAAAAAAAAGACTTTGTTCTGAGCTTCCTAAGGAACACATCTGGAGAAGGCTTTGACTTGACTACTCTGAAACACAGTTCCAAGAGCAGCTTGAGCAACTGCTCATTGTGGGTCTTATTGGTGAGCATTTCCAAGAGCCACTCAAGGGGCGACTCTTAAAAAAGAGTCAAGTAAGGAAAAAACGTTGTACAGATCTCCAGACGATAGTTCCTCGGGAGAAGCAAAAAATGGGGACGAAAAAGCTCTAAATGGAGTGGTCCCCACGAGACGCAACTCAGAGCTCTGTCCTTTTTTTGTTAGGCTGTGTCTGGCCCTCATGAAGGCCTACCAAGACTCTCTCCTTCTCCAGCACCACCAGGGAGGGCCCACAACCACGGCACTACCAGAAGGGCCCACTCCAGGAGCACCACCAGGGAGGGCCCACATCCATGGCACATGTTTACAAATCATAACCCAGACGGTCTAGCTCCTCCAGCATGAAGTCGATGTCTTCTCTCCTGACGGCTTGAGAGGAGATGATGTTTCTGAAGAAGTTAGGGTGATGGTCGAGGGGCTGGTAACCAATCATTAGTGTTCCTGCTGTCATCATGCGTCCCTTCAGGATGGGCTGCACCTGTCACACACACAGACAGTAACAATGACATTAATAATGATTACCTCTAATAATAAAAAAAATACAAAATACTAACGATAATAATAATGACAATAATGCAAAATAATAATATAATAAAATTAAGCCCTAAACAAATATGGGTTATGCAGAGCTGTGGGTAATGATATGCGATGGGTGGGGGTGTGCATGGGGGAGGGGGGAGGGGGGGGGGCGTTGTGGGTTCCTTGATCCAAGTCCAGAATTCCTTCAGTGCCTGCTGCAGTCTGGACGAGTCTGAGTCCTTCGCTGACGACGACTATTTTGGGGACGAAGTTTGAACATGTCTTCACTAACGATGACTCACTCACCTTCTTGTTTGCACCTCCATTCCAGTGCCACTGTAGGTCCTCTAGTTGAAGCTTCCGTGCTCCATGCGCTCGTTCATGTGTTCGTGGACTCTGGTTCGCAAGTTAACATTATTCACTCTAGCCTCTTCAAGGATAAGCAACTTCGTCGGGTTCTTCTTGAAGAACGTACTCGTTACACTCTCCAGAAGCTTTGTCAAGCCGTTACAAACAGTACATGGACACAGAGGATATATATAGGCTCGGAGTGAGGTGCAATATTAGTGGTAGTAGTAGTAGTAGTGATATAAGTAGTTTATGTTTCCCAAGTAATAGTTTTTATGTCCTATTACTTATGTGCAAGTTAATTGTTCCAACATATTGTATTACTACTACTACTACTTACATCACTACTACTACTTATATCACTACTACTACTACTACCACTAGTATTGCACCTCACTCTGAGCCTATATATACCCTCTGTTTGTAATGGCTTGATAAAGCTCCTGGAGAGCGAAACGTTGCAACAATAAAATGTCACATTAGTTGCACTTGTGTCCTTTTACTTTACATATTGTCGGTAATTTTACCATCTTTATTACAAGAACGTACTCGTGTAACCACCCTTAGTGGAGTGGCTGGTTCTGTTGTATTTGTCTGAGGTCACACTTCCCTCACCTTCTTTTCTCGTTGTAGATCAGATCAACTTCCCTGGTGATCTTCTACTGGGACCTGCACTGATGCGTGATCTGCACTATACAAATAACCCGGATCATTGACAAAGTCACAATGTGATCTGCACATTGTACATGACCCATTCCAGTGTCATACCCGAATCAACGACATGATCCCCATGTCGTACCCTTCTGGGGCTACTAGCTTCGATCCAAGATGTGCCATATCATGTCAGAGTATGAAGTCTGGATTAATTCTTTACACACTTGTGCGTTTTCCATTAATATAACCAAGCGTTGAGGCGGCTGCTGTTCTCACTCGAGTTGTTGTACCTCGTGTTCCAGATGGTGATAACGTAGTCGTTGACAGTGATTCATGCGGGATAAATGGCTTGTTCATCGAACCATCCTTGCACAGTGTACGTGTTGGTAAGATCCATCACTTGCTTGCAAAAACATCTGGTCAGATGGTCCGCTTCAGGGCGAACATCACTCTCATGGACCTTGTTCACTACCCTTACCATGTTCAGGTAGGGAACGAATTGTCACCAGACAAGTTGGATCGGTGCCATTTCTCCTGGGAAGAGTCCATCTTTCCTACCAGTATAGAAAAAAGATTTAGCTCCTACAGATTTTCCAATTAAAGTTATGAGTTTCTTGTAAGTTTTGAAGATGGTTAGAATTGGATTTAACAACTTTACTGTCCCATCGTATTTCACTTGCATCTGGTACTAGGCCTATATATGTACTTACGTACAGACTGTCTCATTCACAAGTTGCTGTAGCAGAAGTTCGTCAACCAGATGCTTGTTGACGGTGTCGTCATACACATAGCAATTCGCCCTGGAATGTGCCAACAATTTTAGCACCCAAGAAAGACAGTACTTGGCATCCATTGATTGACTTTACGCGACTTACTATGTAATGTAAACGATAACAAAGTCTGCTCGAGCCTAGATTTGTTATATGGGTTGTGGCAAATTCTTCTTCATGAGGACAGCCTAGAGCTAGCAGGGATGAGAATGATATTACCTTGAAAGCTCCCACACCTCTGTATGTCATCAGACCAAGAGTAACACACCTAGCTAGGCTGGGTGCTTGGTTCTTGTAGGATTGGGTGGTTCTCGCTCACAATGACGGGCTAGCACAACATGGGTTCGAATCCTTGGTTAGCGCAGTGTTGTTATGGATATATATATATATATATATATATATATATATATATATATATATATATATATATATATATATATATATATATATATATATATATATATATATATATATATATATATATATATATATATATATATATATATATATATATATATATATATATATATGGCTGGAAATGTTAAAAAAAGCTGTTTAAAAATTAAGCTAGTGGAGCAGAGTTGAAATATAGCTCCAGCAGACACACTTACCTCACCCAAGAGCTTGCAGCGGTCTGGTCCAGGCTTCATGGACCGCAGCCGGTAAGGTACGTACCAGAAGCAAACATTGGTACATTCTGGTTCATCGTTGAGCAGTTCGTACTTGTCAGGATGCTGCTTCATCCGCATCACCATGTACGACGTCATCTCAAACAAATGGTCAATGTGCTTCTCGAAGCCTTCGTCTCCCTGTGTATGAAAGAGGGTTAAATATGAACGGAGATGTCAGACTAGACCAGTGTCTCTACCTGACAGTACTCAAGTCTCAGTGAAAGATTAAGGGGCACGTAACTTTCCCTGTCTCCTAATAACACGTACATTTTTCCACTATAATCTACCTTGTCCATAATTACTATCACATTTACTTTGTCTGTTTCGTAAGGTGAAGTCCAGGATCTTTACTTAATTCACGATATAACTTAACAAATGTTTGACGACAATTGTGTTGTAGAAGTCTGAGATACAATTGTCCTCAAACATTTGTTAAGTTATACCATAAATTAAGTAAAGATCCTGGACTTCACCTTACGAAACAGACAAAGTAAACGTGATAGTAATTATGGACAAGGTAGATTAGAGAGGGAAAATGAATATGGTATTAGAAGACGGAGGAATTTACGTAGAACGGAAGAAAAATTAATTTTTTTATCTAATTTCAATGAAATTTTTACTGTGATTTGTTGTGATTTTTTGCCTTAAAAGAGATAGAAAAATAAATAGTACCCTATTCTTTTAGAGCTTAAAACTCTCCCTCCTCTACAAAATTGATAAGACATACAATGTTGTAGGTGACATCAGATGAAAGATAAATGGCTAGATAATCTTTATTTTAAACTCTTTTGAGCGAAATGTCAATAGATTGAATAATAAAAAAATGTTGAAGTTTGTTTTAGGACTTGTTTTGGAAAAAAAAATCAGTAAAAACAAAAGGGTAGAAAATATCGCAAATCAACCTTGAAACTGAATAGAACCATCATTCCTTAATAACGTGTGCAAAAATCATGACACTTCTGTAAATACTTCTTGCAAAAACAGGAAAATGATGTCAATAACTTATTCCTGAGTTAAACATACTATTTACGTTTTCTGTAAAACTCTATGGTGACGGCGCGCCACATTTCAGTATGTTCATGTTGACAGTCCTCAGGCGACTGAGTTGCAATCTGTGCACTTGAATATAGTCCTCAGAGAAGTTGCTATGTAGAGTATTTAGAATGAAACAATCACAAAAATCGTAATTTTTTGAGTAAAAAAAAACAAGAATTGGTATTATGTCCTTTTGATGACAGAAAGAACAAATAAAAATTACATTTTTGAAAAAAAAAAAATACTTAAAAATATGATAGAAAAAAGTTGATTGCATTAACGTGTTGCCAGAATTATGCACTATTTTTCTGTATGAAAACATTTCTCTTCCATAATTTTTTAATTTGCCTTTTTATCTTTCCTGGAACTTTCCCCCGTCCCTTACGTGCCTCTTAAGACAAGTGAGCGTAACAAGAGTGAAGTGAGAACTGACCTTAGAGCGCCAGAGAAGCCACAGCTTGAAGATGTCATTGTGACGACCACACTGGATCACCTTGTCACCTGTGTCGTAGTTCACATCGTAGGGTTTGTCCTGCTGGAAGAGGTAGTCAGCACACATCTGGTTGCACGAGATCAACAGCCCCTGCAAGGTAGAGTGAGTGGTTGATAACACACATGTGCATCAGTTGGTATTTTTAAGGTGGTCAGTCCCTCAGCCTGGAGAAGAGATGAGTTCCGTGGTCTGGAACATCGTTCCAGACCATGGAACTCTTGTACATGTGTCTTACTTATCAATTTGTGGGTATTTTATACCGTCAAGTACGGGACAATTTCCTCCATATAACAAGAGGCGAATTAACAGCACTTGCCAAGGTACACTGTATACACCTGGCGGTTGCAACATAGAGTAAGCATTTGTACTGACGTCTTCCTGGAAGTGCACAGTAGAGCATTGCAGGAGCACACCCATCAGCTTGTGAGGGTTCCAAGTGATGGAGTTTGATCGTTCAACACCGTCCATCTTGTGACGCTGGTTCTTGGACAGTAAAACTCCACCTCCCCAGGCAGCCTGAAACACAACACTAACTGAATGATGGTGAAGAAGAAGAAGAAGTACTTCTTAGATCATTAATCATCTAATTTACTAATGAGATGTAATATATATATATATATATATATATATATATATATATATATATATATATATATATATATATATATATATATATATATACATACATACATACATACATACATACATACATACATACATACATACATACATACATACATACATACATACATACATACATACATACATACATATATACATACATACATACATACATACTGTACGCCCACTGCAATCCCCACAACGAGTGTTAGTGTGTTCAGATATCATGGAGTGCCACAGAGTGTGTTATTTAGAGTATTACTCAGTGTTACACACAGTGTCACAGTGTTACAGTGTGTTACACAGTGCTACAGTGTGTGTTACACATAATGTTACAGAGTGTGTTACGCAGTGTTACAGTGTGTTACACAGTGCTACAGTGTGTGTTACACATAATGTTACAGAGTGTGTTACGCAGTGTTACAGTGTGTTACACAGTGCTACAGTGTGTGTTACACATAATGTTACAGAGTGTGTTACGCAGTGTTACAGTGTGTTACACAGTGCTACAGTGTGTGTTACACATAATGTTACAGAGTGTGTTACGTAGTGTTACAGTGTGTTACACAGTGCTACAGTGTGTGTTACACATAATGTTACAGAGTGTGTTACGCAGTGTTACAGTGTGTTACACAGTGCTACAGTGTGTGTTACACATAATGTTACAGAGTGTGTTACGTAGTGTTACAGTGTGTTACACAGTGTTACAGTGTGTGTTACACATAATGTTACAGAGTGTGTTACGCAGTGTTACAGTGTGTTACACAGTGCTACAGTGTGTGTTACACATAATGTTACAGAGTGTGTTACGCAGTGTTACAGTGTGTTACACAGTGCTACAGTGTGTGTTACACATAAAGTTACAGAGTGTGTTACGCAGTGTTACAGTGTGTTACACAGTGCTACAGTGTGTGTTACACATAATGTTACAGAGTGTGTTACGTAGTGTTACAGTGTGTTACACAGTGTTACAGCGTGTGTTACACATAGAGTATATAAGACTTACATCAACATGGAACCACAACTTGTACTTCTCACAGACGTCAGCCACGGCATGGAGTGGATCAAAGGCACCCATGACAGTAGTGCCAGCCGTGGCACACACCATGAACGGCACTTTACCCTTGCTCTTGGCATCCTGGATCAGTCTATCCAACTCTGCTGGGATCATCCGTCCTCTGTAACGTGAATGACAAGATCAGTCATCTCTTACACCAGGTGGATGATAACACTGCATGATATATAGTGAGTGATCACACAGGATGGATGATAACACTGCATGATACACCGAGAGTGATAACAGCAGAGGATGGATGATAACACGGGGTGAGTGATAACACTGTGTGGATGATAACACTATGTAGATAATAAAACAGGGTGAATGATAATATATATATATATATATATATATATATATATATATATATATATATATATATATATATATATATATATATATATGTACGTATATATATATATATATATATATATATATATATATATATATATATATATATATATATATATGTACGTATATATATATATATATATATATATATATATATATATATATATATATATATATATATATATATATATATATATATATATATATATATATATATATATATATATAAACACTGATCTCTGGCTGAAGGAGACTCGAACCTATGAACCTTGGAACAAGGTACGCAGTGCCTTACCATTCTCACTATACTGGACAATACCTGCTCTTGCGAATTCCTTGCATTGTTAAAATCTCTTGTAAGGCTGATGCATGCAGGGGATGAGATGAAAAGCTGTAAGCCTTCTCCCTGAAAGCTGGCTGCCTTGGATCAAACGTCTAGCGCAAGCTAGACGCCAAGGTATTGTCCAGTTTACCTGGAGTTTACCTGGAGAGAGTTCCGGGGGTCAACGCCCCCGCGGCCCGGTCTGAGACCAGGCCTCCTGGTGGATCAGAGCCTGATCAACCAGGCTGTTGCTGCTGGCTGCACGCAAACCAACATACGAGCCACAGCCCGGCTGATCCGGAACTGACTTTAGGTGCTTGTCCAGTGCCAGCTTGAAGACTGCCAGGGGTCTGTTGGTAATCCCCCTTATGTGTGCTGGGAGGCAGTTGAACAGTCTCGGGCCCCTGACACTTATTGTATGGTCTCTTAACGTGCTAGTGACACCCCTGCTTTTCATTGGGGGGATGGTGCATCGTCTGCCAAGTCTTTTGCTTTCGTAGTGGGTGATTTTCGTGTGCAAGTTCGGTACTAGTCCCTCTAGGATTTTCCAGGTGTATATAATCATGTATCTCTCCCTCCTGCGTTCCAGGGAATACAGGTTTAGGAACCTCAAGCGCTCCCAATAATTGAGGTGTTTTATCTCCGTTATGCGCGCCGTGAAAGTTCTCTGTACATTTTCTAGGTCGGCAATTTCACCTGCCTTGAAAGGTGCTGTTAGTGTGCAGCAATATTCCAGCCTAGATAGAACAAGTGACCTGAAGAGTGTCATCATGGGCTTGGCCTCCCTAGTTTTGAAGGTTCTCATTATCCATCCTGTCATTTTTCTAGCAGATGCGATTGATACAATGTTATGGTCCTTGAAGGTGAGATCCTCCGACATGATCACTCCCAGGTCTTTGACGTTGGTGTTTCGCTCTATTTTGTGGCCAGAATTTGTTTTGTACTCTGATGAAGATTTAATTTCCTCATGTTTACCATATCTGAGTAATTGAAATTTCTCATCGTTGAACTTCATATTGTTTTCTGCAGCCCACTGAAAGATTTGGTTGATGTCTGCCTGGAGCTTTGCAGTGTCTGCAATGGAAGACACTGTCATGCAGATTCGGGTGTCATCTGCAAAGGAAGACACGGTGCTGTGGCTGACATCCTTGTCTATGTCGGATATAAGGATGAGGAACAAGATGGGAGCGAGTACTGTGCCTTGTGGAACAGAGCTTTTCACCGTAGCTGCCTCGGACTTTACTCTGTTGACGACTACTCTCTGTGTTCTGTTAGTGAGGAAATTATAGATCCATCGACCGACTTTTCCTGTTATTCCTTTAGCACGCATTTTGTGCGCTATTACGCCATGGTCACACTTGTCGAAGGCTTTTGCAAAATCTGTATATATTACATCTGCATTCTTTTTGTCTTCTAGTGCATTTAGGACCTTGTCGTAGTGGTCCAATAGTTGAGACAGACAGGAGCGACCTGTTCTAAACCCATGTTGCCCTGGGTTGTGTAACTGATGGGTTTCTAGATGCGTGGTGATCTTGCTTCTTAGGACCCTTTCAAAGATTTTTATGATATGGGATGTTAGTGCTATTGGTCTGTAGTTCTTTGCTGTTGCTTTACTGCCCCCTTTGTGGAGTGGGGCTATGTCTGTTGTTTTTAGTAACTGTGGGACGACCCCCGTGTCCATGCTCCCTCTCCATAGGATGGAAAAGGCTCGTGATAGGGGCTTCTTGCAGTTCTTGATGAACACAGAGTTCCATGAGTCTGGCCCTGGGGCAGAGTGCATGGGCATGTCATTTATCGCCTGTTCGAAGTCATTTGGCGTCAGGATAACATCGGATAAGCTTGTGTTAATCAAATTTTGTGGCTCTCTCATAAAAAATTCATTTTGATCTTCGACTCTCAGTCTGGTTAGCGGCTTGCTAAAAACTGAGTCATATTGGGACTTGAGTAGCTCACTCATTTCCTTGTTGTCATCTGTGTAGGACCCATCTTGTTTAAGTAGGGGCCCAATACTGGACGTTGTTCTCGATTTTGATTTGGCATAGGAGAAGAAATACTTTGGGTTTCTTTCGATTTCATTTATGGCTTTTAGTTCTTCCCGCGATTCCTGACTCCTAAAGGATTCTTTTAGCTTAAGTTCGATGCTTGCTATTTCTCTGACCAGTGTCTCCCTACGCATTTCAGATATATTGACCTCTTTTAGCCGCTTTGTTATTCTTTTCCGTCGCCTGTAAAGGGAGCGCCTGTCTCTTTCTGTTTTACATCTACTCCTCCTTTTTCTTAGAGGAATAAGCCTTGTGCATACATCGAGTGCTACCGAGTTAATCTGTTCTAGGCATAAGTTGGGGTCTGTGTTGCTTAGTATATCTTCCCAGCTTATATCGGTTAGGACTTGGTTTACTTGGTCCCACTTTATGTTTTTGTTATTGAAGTTGAATTTGGTGAATGCTCCCTCGTGACTAATCTCCTTATGTCGGTCTGGGGCTCCGCGCATACATGACTGAACCTCAATTATGTTGTGATCTGAGTATATTGTTTTTGATATGGTGATATTTCTTATCAGATCATCATTGTTAGTGAAGATGAGGTCTAGTGTATTCTCCAGTCTAGTAGGCTCTATTATTTGCTGGTTTAAATTGAATTTTGTGCAGAGATTTAAAAGCTCGCGTGAGTGTGAGTTTTCATCAGAGCTGCCTCCTGGTGTTATTACTGCAACAATATTATTTGCTATATTCCTCCATTTTAGGTGCCTTAAGTTGAAATCCCCCAGGAGCAAGATGTTGGGTGCAGGAGCTGGAAGGTTTTCCAGACAGTGGTCAATTTTTAACAGCTGTTCCTGGAATTGCTGGGATGTTGCATCCGGAGGCTTGTAGACTATCACAATGACTAGGTTTTGGTTCTCGACCTTTACTGCTAAAACTTCCACTACATCATTTGAGGCATTTAGCAGTTCTGTGCAAACAAGTGACTCTGCAATGTACAGGCCAACCCCCCCCTTTTGCCTGTTCACTCTGTCACATCTGTATAGGTTGTAACCTGGGATCCATATTTCGTTGTCCAAGTGATCCTTTATGTGGGTCTCAGTGAAAGCCGCGAACATTGCCTTTGCCTCTGCAAGCAGTCCACGGATGAAAGGTATTTTGTTGTTTGTTGCTGGCTTTAGACCCTGTATATTTGCAAAGAAGAATGTTATCGGACTGGTGGTATTGTTGGTACTGGGGGGGGATTTTTTTTCCGGCATTAGTATCTGTATCTGTTGGTTTGGAGTGGAGGCCATCGACTGTGGTTCCACTCCAGGAATGACTGGATTTGGTGTACGATTTCTGCCATTTCCTGCCAGTTTTTTTTCCTTCCTGGCACTAAAAAACCTCTCCCTCTTGAGTGGCTGTGGCTACCCAGGTTTTCCCATGGCCTGGATGTTTTGTATCTTTTTGTCCCCTTTAGATGGTATGCCTGGCAATTTAAGTTATAGCACAGTCTTTCCTGTACTGAAGAGGTACACAGTTCAGGGTGAAAAAGCTTACAAGAAGGGAGTTTGCATTTTCCTCTTGTCATATGGGCATGGCATTTCCTAGGGTGGTCATAGTTGCACGTCCCATCTGTTTTTCCAGATTTCCCATGCCAGCAGATACCGAGTGCATAGTATGTGCACAGGCTTGGTTTCCGTTTGCCTTGGGTTTCTGTGACTGTATTCCCTGTTGGTGCATGTTTCCCTGTCTTACTTCTATCCTCCCTAGCACCAACAATGGAGCTCCCACCATTTGTTTTTGGTAATATATCCTCACTATTGCTAGTGGAGTCCTCTTGTTTGCTATTTCCTGCGGTATTTCTAGTTTGCAATATTGGTTTTATCTTATCTTTGACTACACTTGTTTCCCTACTATGGCTCCTGTCCCCTATGAGGTCATTCATATGTATTCCTTCCTGCGTATAATTCCCGACTACCTGGACAAAATCTCCAGCTTCACCATTACTGTCTCCCAGGACAGCATCTCCACCTTCCCCATTACTGTCTCCCAGGACAGCATCTCCAGCTTCACCATTACTGTCTCCCAGGACAGCACCTCCAGCTTCACCATTACTGTCTCCCAGGACAGCACCTCCAGCTTCCCCATTACTGTCTCCCAGGACAGCACTATCCACCCCCCATTTACTGACTACCAGGACATCATCTCCAGCCTTACAGTTTCTGACTACATGGCCAGTATCAAGGGCAGTACCATTCAGCCCGGACTTTTTATGTTCCCATCTGTTGTAGAAAGCTTCCAGGTTTTCTATGAAAGCAGCTTTGATGTTGACCTCTTTTAATACCCTTGTGATTTTAGTCCACAGATTTATCTCATTTGGGCATACCCAAAAACACTTCCCTGTTTTAATACTGCTTGTAGCTAGTTCTTGGATATCTGCACAAGGGGCGTGACACCAATTTCCACAGAAATGACAATTTATGCATGTGGAAGCCCGTTTGTTTGACTGACCACAGACTACACACAGCTTCATAATGATTTGAATGGTTGATTTACTGCAATTCTACTAGCAACCTCTTGAATATTCTATTAATAACCTGCTAGGTGGTGCACGACGAAACCGTTTGAAACCAGTCCAGGGTTCGGACCAGTCAAGGGTTCGGACCAGTCTATCTGATCTGATCAGTGGGTCACTTATTTAAACCATACTGGTCGGTGATTTGAGCTAACACATGAAGGATCTACTGGAAATTATCTACCCGAGTAATATGTGATTTGATTGATACAAAAGTATAACTTGCGTGTTGAAGAGCCGGTGACTGCTGGCACTCCTACAATGACGAACGGTCGAGCCTCCACCCTTGTTTATCAATCGCTGTATCTAGCTTCTCTATTTTTTTTTTCCGTCTCCACCACAATAAATGCTATATTATCACTATAGTTGACTGGTGCAAATTTTGGAGGAAGGGTGAGAATGGTAAGGCACTGCGTACCTTGTTCCAAGGTTCGTAGGTTCGAGTCTCCTTCGGCCAGAGATCAGTGTTTGTGTATATTTCGCCTGCTCTTGCGAATTCCTTGTATATATATATATATATATATATATATCTATATATATATATATATATATATATATATATATATATATATATATATATATATATATATAGATGCCAGATGACTGTGAAACAGAAACCTGTAACTGTTTTGCATGATGGTAGGATTGCTGGTTTCTTTTTCTGTCTCATAAACACGCTAGATAACAGGGATATCTTGCTACTCCTACTTACACTTTGGTCACACTTCACAGACACGCACATGCATATATATATGCATACATCTAGGTTTTTCTCCTTTTTCTAAATAGCTCTTGTTCCTCTTTATTTCTTCTATTGTCTATGGGGAAGTGGAAAAGAATCTTTCCTCCGTAAGACATGCGTGTCGTATGAGGCGACTAAAATGCCGGGAGCAATGGGCTAGTAACCCGTTCTCCTGTAGACATTTACTAAAAAAGAGAAGAAGAAAAACTTTATAAAACTGGGATGCTTAAATGTGCGTGGATGTAGTGCGGATGACAAGAAACAGATGATTGCTGATGTTATGAATGAAAAGAAGTTGGATGTCCTGGCCCTAAGCGAAACAAAGCTGAAGGGGGTAGGGGAGTTTCGGTGGGGGGAAATAAATGGGATTAAATCTGGAGTATCTGAGAGAGTTAGAGCAAAGGAAGGGGTAGCAGTAATATTGAATGATCAGTTATGGAAGGAGAAAAGAGAATATGAATGTGTAAATTCAAGAATTATGTGGATTAAAGTAAAGGTTGGATGCGAGAAGTGGGTCATAATAAGCGTGTATGCACCTGGAGAAGAGAGGAATGCAGAGGAGAGAGAGAGACTTTGGGAGATGTTAAGTGAATGTATAGGAGCCTTTGAACCAAGTGAGAGAGTAATTGTGGTAGGGGATCTGAATGCTAAAGTAGGAGAAACATTTAGAGAGGGTGTGGTAGGTAAGTTTGGGGTGCCAGATGTAAATGATAATGGGAGACCTTTGATTGAACTTTGTATAGAAAGGGGTTTAGTTATAGGTAATACATATTTTAAGAAAAAGAGGGTAAATAAGTATACAAGATATGATGTAGGACGAAATGACAGTAGTTTGTTGGATTATGTATTGGTAGATAAAAGACTGTTGAGTAGACTTCAGGATGTACATGTTTATAGAGGGGCCACAGATATATCAGATCACTTTCTAGTTGTAGCTACACTGAGAGTAAAAGGTAGATGGGATACAAGGAGAATAGAAGCATCAGGGAAGAGAGAGGTGAAGGTTTATAAACTAAAAGAGGAGGCAGTTAGGGTAAGATATAAACAGCTATTGGAGGATAGATGGGCTAATGAGAGCATAGGCAATGGGGTCGAAGAGGTATGGGGTAGGTTTAAAAATGTAGTGCTAGAGTGTTCAACAGAAGTTTGTGGCTACAGGAAAGTGGGTGCGGGAGGGAAGAGGAGCGATTGGTGGAATGATGATGTGAAGAGAGTAGTAAGGGAGAAAAAGTTAGCATATGAGAAGTTTTTACAAAGTAGAAGTGATGAAAGGAGGGAAGAGTATATGGAGAAAAAGAGAGAGGTTAAGAGAGTGGTGAATCAATGTAAAAAGAGAGCAAATGAGAGAGTGGGTGAGATGTTATCAACAAATTTTGTTGAAAATAAGAAAAAGTTTTGGAGTGAGATTAACAAGTTAAGAAAGCCTAGAGAACAAATGGATTTGTCAGTGAAAAATAGGAGAGGAGAGTTATTAAATGGAAAGTTAGAGGTATTGGGAAGATGGAGGGAATATTTTGAGGAATTGTTAAATGTTGATGAAGATAGGGAAGCTGTGATTTCGTGTATAGGGCAAGGAGGAACAACATCTTGTAGGAGTGAGGAAGAGCCAGTTGTGAGTGTGGGGGAAGTTCGTGAGGCAGTAGGTAAAATGAAAGGGGGTAAGGCAGCTGGGATTGATGGGATAAAGATAGAAATGTTAAAAGCAGGTGGGGATATAGTTTTGGAGTGGTTGGTGCAATTATTTAATAAATGTATGGAAGAGGGTAAGGTACCTAGGGATTGGCAGAGAGCATGCATAGTTCCTTTGTATAAAGGCAAAGGGGATAAAAGAGAGTGCAAAAATTATAGGGGGATAAGTCTGTTGAGTATACCTGGCAAAGTGTATGGTAGAGCTATTATTGAAAGAATTAAGAGTAAGACGGAGAATAGGATAGCAGATGAACAAGGAGGCTTTAGGAAAGGTAGGGGGTGTGTGGACCAGGTGTTTACAGTGAAACATATAAGTGAACAGTATTTAGATAATGCTAAAGAGGTCTTTGTGGCATTTATGGATTTGGAAAAGGCGTATGACAGGGTGGATAGGGGGGCAATGTGGCAGATGTTGCAGGTGTATGGTGTATGAGGTAGGTTACTGAAAGCAGTGAAGAGTTTTTACGAGGATAGTGAGGCTCAAGTTAGAGTATGTAGGAAAGAGGGAAATTATTTCCCAGAAAAAGTAGGCCTTAGACAAGGATGTGTGATGTCACCGTGGTTGTTTAATATATTTATAGATGGGGTTGTAAGAGAAGTAAATGCGAGGGTCTTGGCAAGAGGCGTGGAGTTAAAAGATAAAGAATCACACATAAAGTGGGAGTTGTCACAGTTGCTCTTTGCTGATGACACTGTGCTCTTGGGAGATTCTGAAGAGAAGTTGCAAAGATTGGTGGATGAATTTGGTAGGGTGTGCAAAAGAAGAAAATTGAAAGTGAATACAGGAAAGAGTAAGGTTATGAGGATAACAAAAAGATTAGGTGATGAAAGATTGGATATCAGATTGGAGGGAGAGAGTATGGAGGAGGTGAATGTATTCAGATATTTGGGAGTGGACGTGTCAGCGGATGGGTCTATGAAAGATGAGGTGAATCATAGAATTGATGAGGGGAAAAGGGTGAGTGGTGCACTTAGGAGTCTGTGGAGACAAAGAACTTTGTCCTTGGAGGCAAAGAGGGGAATGTATGAGAGTATAGTTTTACCAACGCTCTTATATGGGTGTGAAGCATGGGTGATGAATGTTGCAGCGAGGAGAAGGCTGGATGCAGTGGAGATGTCATGTCTGAGAGCAATATGTGGTGTGAATATAATGCAGAGAATTAGTAGTTTGGAAGTTAGGAGGAGGTGCGGGATTACCAAAACTGTTGTCCAGAGGGCTGAGGAAGGGTTGTTAAGGTGGTTCGGACATGTGGAGAGAATGGAGCGAAACAGAATAACTTCAAGAGTGTATCAGTCTGTAGTGGAAGGAAGGCGGGGTAGGGGTCGGCCTAGGAAAGGTTGGAGGGAGAGGGTAAAGGAAGTTTTGTGTGCGAGGGGCTTGGACTTCCAGCAGGCATGCGTGAGCGTGTTTGATAGGAGTGAATGGAGACAAATGGTTTTTAATACTTGACGTGCTGTTGGAGTGTGAGCAAAGTAACATTTATGAAGGGGTTCAGGGAAACCGGCAGGCCGGACTTGAGTCCTGGAGATGGGAAGTACAGTGCCTGCACTCTGAAGGAGGGGTGTTAATGTTGCAGTTTAAAAACTGTAGTGTAAAGCACCCTTCTGGCAAGACAGTGATGGAGTGAATGATGGTGAAAGTTTTTCTTTTTCGGGCCACCCTGCCTTGGTGGGAGTCGGCCAGTGTGATAAAATATATATATATATATATATATATATATATATATATATATATATATATATATATATATATATATATATATATATATATATATATATATATATATATATATATATATATATATATATATATATATATATATATATATATATGTACATATATATATATATATATATATATATATATATATATATATATATATATATATATATATATATATATATATATATATATACATATATATATATATATATATATATATATATATATATATATATATATATATATATATATATATATATATAGGGGTAGGAGAGTTTCAGTGGGGGGAAATAAATGGGATTAAATCTGGAGTATCTGAGAGAGTTAGAGCAAAGGAAGGGGTAGCAGTAATGTTAAATGATCAGTTATGGAAGGAGAAAAGAGAATATGAATGTGTAAATTCAAGAATTATGTGGATTAAAGTAAAGGTTGGATGCGAGAAGTGGGTCATAATAAGCGTGTATGCACCTGGAGAAGAGAGGAATGCAGAGGAGAGAGAGAGATTTTGGGAGATGTTAAGTGAATGTATAGGAGCCTTTGAACCAAGTGAGAGAGTAATTGTGGTAGGGGACTTGAATGCTAAAGTAGGAGAAACTTTTAGAGAGGGTGTGGTAGGTAAGTTTGGGGTGCCAGGTGTAAATGATAATGGGAGCCCTTTGATTGAACTTTGTATAGAAAGGGGTTTAGTTATAGGTAATACATATTTTAAGAAAAAGAGGATAAATAAGTATACACGATATGATGTAGGGCGAAATGACAGTAGTTTGTTGGATTATGTATTGGTAGATAAAAGACTGTTGAGTAGACTTCAGGATGTACATGTTTATAGAGGGGCCACAGATATATCAGATCACTTTCTAGTTGTAGCTATACTGAGAGTAAAAGGTAGATGGGATACAAGGAGAATAGAAGCATCAGGGAAGAGAGAGGTGAAGGTTTATAAACTAAAAGAGGAGGCAGTTAGGGTAAGATATAAACAGCTATTGGAGGATAGATGGGCTAATGAGAGCATAGGCAATGGGGTCGAAGAGGTATGGGGTAGGTTTAAAAATGTAGTGTTAGAGTGTTCAGCAGAAGTTTGTGGTTACAGGAAAGTGGGTGCAGGAGGGAAGAGGAGCGATTGGTGGAATGATGATGTAAAGAGAGTAGTAAGGGAGAAAAAGTTAGCATATGAGAAGTTTTTACAAAGTAGAAGTGATGCAAGGAGGGAAGAGTATATGGAGAAAAAGAGAGAAGTTAAGAGAGTGGTGAAGCAATGTAAAAAGAGAGCAAATGAGAGAGTGGGTGAGATGTTATCAACAAATTTTGTTGAAAATAAGAAAAAGTTTTGGAGTGAGATTAACAAGTTAAGAAAGCCTAGAGAACAAATGGATTTGTCAGTTAAAAATAGGAGAGGAGAGTTATTAAATGGAGAGTTAGAGGTATTGGGAAGATGGAAGGAATATTTTGAGGAATTGTTAAATGTTGATGAAGATAGGGAAGCTGTGATTTCGTGTATAGGGCAAGGAGGAATAACATCTTGTAGGAGTGAGGAAGAGCCAGTTGTGAGTGTGGGGGAAGTTCGTGAGGCAATAGGTAAAATGAAAGGGGGTAAGGCAGCCGGGATTGATGGGATAAAGATAGAAATGTTAAAAGCAGGTGGGGATATAGTTTGGGAGTGGTTGGTGCAATTATTTAATAAATGTATGGAAGAGGGTAAGGTACCTAGGGATTGGCAGAGAGCATGCATAGTTCCTTTGTATAAAGGCAAAGGGGATAAAAGAGAGTGCAAAAATTATAGGGGGATAAGTCTGTTGAGTGTACCTGGTAAAGTGTATGGTAGAGTTATAATTGAAAGAATTAAGAGTAAGACGGAGAATAGGATAGCAGATGAACAAGGAGGCTTTAGGAAAGGTAGGGGGTGTGTGGACCAGGTGTTTACAGTGAAACATATAAGTGAACAGTATTTAGATAAGGCTAAAGAGGTCTTTGTGGCATTTATGGATTTGGAAAAGGCGTATGACAGGGTGGATAGGGGGGCAATGTGGCAGATGTTGCAAGTGTATGGTGTAGGAGGTAGGTTACTGAAAGCAGTGAAGAGTTTTTACGAGGATAGTGAGGCTCAAGTTAGAGTATGTAGGAAAGAGGGAAATTTTTTCCCAGTAAAAGTAGGCCTTAGACAAGGATGTGTGATGTCACCGTGGTTGTTTAATATATTTATAGATGGGGTTGTAAGAGAAGTAAATGCGAGGGTTTTGGCAAGAGGCGTGGAGTTAAAAGATAAAGAATCACACACAAAGTGGGAGTTGTCACAGCTGCTCTTTGCTGATGACACTGTGCTCTTGGGAGATTCTGAAGAGAAGTTGCAGAGATTGGTGGATGAATTTGGTAGGGTGTGCAAAAGAAGAAAATTAAAGGTGAATACAGGAAAGAGTAAGGTTATGAGGATAACAAAAAGATTAGGTGATGAAAGATTGAATATCAGATTGGAGGGAGAGAGTATGGAGGAGGTGAACGTATTCAGATATTTGGGAGTGGACGTGTCAGCGGATGGGTCTATGAAAGATGAGGTGAATCATAGAATTGATGAGGGAAAAAGAGTGAGTGGTGCACTTAGGAGTCTGTGGAAACAAAGAACTTTGTCCTTGGAGGCAAAGAGGGGAATGTATGAGAGTATAGTTTTACCAACGCTCTTATATGGGTGTGAAGCGTGGGTGATGAATGTTGCAGTGAGGAGAAGGCTGGAGGCAGTGGAGATGTCATGTCTGAGGGCAATGTGTGGTGTGAATATAATGCAGAGAATTCGTAGTTTGGAAGTTAGGAGGAGGTGCGGGATTACCAAAACTGTTGTCCAGAGGGCTGAGGAAGGGTTGTTGAGGTGGTTCGGACATGTAGAGAGAATGGAGCGAAACAGAATGACTTCAAGAGTGTATCAGTCTGTAGTGGAAGGAAGGCGGGGTAGGGGTCGGCCTAGGAAGGGTTGGAGGGAGGGGGTAAAGGAGGTTTTGTGTGCGAGGGGCTTGGACTTCCAGCAGGCATGCGTGAGCGTGTTTGATAGGAGTGAATGGAGACAAATGGTTTTTAATACTTGACGTGCTGTTGGAGTGTGAGCAAAGTAACATTTATGAAGGGATTCAGGGAAACCGGCAGGCCGGACTTGAGTCCTGGAGATGGGAAGTACAGTGCCTGCACTCTGAAGGAGGGGTGTTAATGTTGCAGTTTAAAAACTGTAGTGTAAAGCACCCTTCTGGCAAGACAGTGATGGAGTGAATGATGGTGAAAGTTTTTCTTTTTCGGGCCACCCTGCCTTGGTGGGAATCGGCCGGTGTGATAATAAAAAAATATATATATATATATATATATATATATATATATATATATATATATATATATATATATATATATATATATATATATATATATATATATATATATATATATATATATATATATATATATATATATATATGCAAAACAACCACTCTGAAAAGAATAGAGAAATTCCAAGCGCTTTCGTGACTACTCACGTGAGTAGTCACGAAAGCGCTTGGAATTTCTCTATTCTTTTCAGAGTGGTTGTTTTGCATATTTTGAAATCACCTGTTTACTGTGATCTTATTGCATATATATATATATATATATATATATATATATATATATATATATATATATATATATATATATATATATATATATATATATATATATATATATATGTATATATATATCTGTGTGTATGTATAGAGAGGTTTGCATCTTATGTATACACACAGAGTTATGTATGTGCCAATGTAATCTCCTATTTGTACTCACCTATTTGTGGTTGTATTGGACGAGTTTCAGCTCTTTGCCCCGCCTTTCCTCTGACTGCGTGAACCCTATCATACCTCTTTCTAAAGCTACTTATTGATCCAGCCTCTACCACTTCGCTGTCTAGGTCATTCCAGTACCTAATAACTCTGAGGCTGAAGAAGTATTTCCTAACATCCCTGTAACTCATCTATGTTTTAAACTTCCAGTTGTACCCTCGTGTACCTGATATCCGCCTCTCACTCTCCCTGCCCACCTTATCAATTCTTCCCAGTATTTTGTATGTCGTAATCATATCACCGCTGATGCTTCTCTCCTCTAGTATGGTCAGGTTTAGTTCCTCTAGCCTATCCTCATAGTTCATACTCCCTCAGGTCTGGGACTAGTTTTGCTAACATCTGCACTTCTTCCAGGATCCTGATAGGCTTGACCAGGTGAGGGTTCCATACTGGTGCTGCGTACCTTAATATGATCCTGACATGTCATGCATAAGGTCCTGAATGACCACTGATGTATATCGTGTATAAAGTCGATTTTTCAACATTTTACATATACTGGGGTTAAACTCTAACAGCCACTTGTTAGCCCAGTCCTACAGCTGTCCAGATCCATTTGTAGTCTTCCCTGGTCTAACTGTTGTTTGTATTCTCAACGTTAGTTTCACATTATTAGTGAGCACGGACACCTCTGGCATGATTTCTACAGTCATGTTCTTCACATACACAAGACACAGTAATGGAACAATTACTGATCCTTGTGGAACCCCACTCGTCACACTCGCCCTTCAGCACACCTCCTCCACGAGACTAACTCACACTTCTCTTCCTGTTAATATTCCTTGATCTACTGTAGCGTGCTGTTGTGTCTGTGTATATTTACTGAGGTGTGGTGTCTGTGTCAGGGTACAGACAGCAGGTACATGAAGGGTACAGACAGCAGGTACATGAAGGGTACAGACAGCAGGTACATGAAGGGTACAGACAGCAGGTACATGAAGGGTACAGACAGCAGGTACATGAAAGGTACAGACAGCAGGTACATGAAGAGTACAGACAGCAGGTACATGAAGGGTACAGACAGCAGGTACATGGAGGGTACAGACAGCAGGTACATGGAGGGTACCTACTTCTCGTCCACAGGAACTTCAATAAGGTTGTCAGTCCCGAGACCCATCGCAGCAGCGGCGCCCATCAGTGAGTAGTGACTCTGTCAAGACATTAACTTCATCAGTGAAGGGCCCAGGAGCTATATACGTGGTAGAAAATGAAGGAACTAGGTGAAAAAAGAGCTAGGTGAAAAGAGAGCTAGGTGAGAAAATAGCTAGGTGTATGGGTGAACATGGCACTAGGTGAATTAGGTACCAGGTAAAAAATCTATTAAGGTAGCAGGTGATCAGGTGAATTAGATGTTAGGTAGGTGATTAAGGTGGCAGATGTGATGTCAGTGGTTTAGAAAACTAGCAAACTGAAGAATGCAACACTTGTGCAGCATCTGGCGATCATTACTGAGGAAATGTTTCGCCAGTCAGTGGCTACCTCAGTCCAATACAGAGAAGAACGGTGGAAGATAAGGAGGCGTTTGAGGCAGTCAGTCTCTCAGCCTGGAGTCGATGTGTTCAGCCCATCATCTTGAGGGAGTGACCACCTCGACTCCAGGTTGAGGGACTGACCACCTCGGCTCCAGGTTGAGGGAGTGACCACCTCGACTCCAGGTTGAGGGAGTGACCACCTCGACTCCAGACTGAGGGAGTGACCACCTCGACTCCAGGTTGAGGGAGTGACCACCTCGACTCCAGGCTGAGGGAGTGACCACCTCGACTCCAGGTTGAGGGAGTGACCACCTCGACTCCAGGTTGAGGGAGTGACCACCTCGACTCCAGGCTGAGGGACTGACCACCTCGACTCCAGGTTGAGGGAGTGACCACCTCGACTCCAGACTGAGGGAGTGACCACCTCGACTCCAGACTGAGGGAGTGACCACCTCGACTCCAGGTTGAGGGAGTGACCACCTCGACTCCAGACTGAGGGAGTGACCACCTCGACTCCAGACTGAGGGAGTGACCACCTCGACTCCAGGTTGAGGGAGTGACCACCTCGACTCCAGGCTGAGGGAGTGACCACCTCGACTCCAGGTTGAGGGAGTGACCACCTCGACTCCAGGTTGAGGGAGTGACCACCTCGACTCCAGGCTGAGGGACTGACCACCTCGACTCCAGGTTGAGGGACTGACCACCTCAACTCCAGGCTGAGGGACTGACCACCTCGACTCCTTCTCATATTGTACCCTCTCTGTATTGGACTGAAGAAACGTTTCCTCAACAAAGATTTACAAATGTTGCACAGGTGTGTCATTGTTGAAGGTGGTAGGTGAGGCAGGTGAGGTACTCACGTGGAGTGAGGTGAACATACACAGTTCACCTGGGAGTGCCAACAGCCCCTTCTTCTTGTAGTCAGGAAACATCTTGTGTCTAGCAGCCAAGGCGGCGTACAGGTTACTGACTGAACCACCTGGTGCCAGGATGCTGTCACCTGCCTTGTAACCTATCACGTCACGCATGTGCTTCATCGTCACCTGAAACAACACGTATATTAAACACCTGCACCTGAAATCACGCATACTACCAACACAGGAGAGAGGCACCAACTACCCTCTACACTGACATCAGTAATGCTTATAACACTGAAAATCGACATGTTTACACACCAGTTTTATGAGTTTACATTGACTAATTAGGTCAGTCTGGATGTCTGGCAACCTGCTGTAAGTCATTAAGGCAGGTATTCTCCCCTACACTGACAGTATCAATATCTGCATCACTAACACCGGGAGTCAAGTCAGTTGTCAGTGTATATACACTGATACATTAACCACAGAGATGTTTATTCTCGACTGTCTTATGTTTAATACTGACAAGATGTATAACACTGATGCAGGACACAATTATTGGCACGTTTCCCATTGATCCCGCTGATCTCATTGCTGCCATTGATTCCATTGATTCCACTGATATCATTGATGCCATTGATCCTATTGATCCCACTGATATCATTGATGCCATTGATGCCATTGATCCCAGTGATACCATTGTTGCAATTGATCCCATTGATCCCACTGATACCATTGATGCCATTGATCCCATTGATCCCACTGACACCATTGATCCCATTGGTCCCATTGGACCTACTAGTCCCATTGACCCCAGTCTCATTAGTGTCCTCATTAGCATAATGGAACCTACGACACCTGCTGCTAGTAGTCATGGTAGCACTCACCTGTTCCATAGTGGGTTATGGTAGCACTCACTTGTACCATGATGTGTTATGGTAGCACTCACCTGTTCCATTAGAATGAAGACAGGTGCAATTTCGTAGGTGAACATATTGGTGTTGGCAGCAGCTGTCAGCCACTCACCTGCCAGTGACACCACCTCAGTGCCACATGACAGCTGGTTCATGAACCTGGGATGACCTGTGAAGAACAAGCCAAAGTGGCTTACTTGACTGTGTCATCTGATATTGTTAGTCACCTTCACACACTTGACTTACTGATATTGTCAGTCACCTTCACACACTTGACTTACTGATATTGTCAGTCACCTTCACACACTTGACTTACTGATATTGTCAGTCACCTTCACACACTTAACTTACTGATATTGTCAGTCACCTTCACATACTTGACTTACTGATATTGTCAGTCACCTTCACACACTTGACTTACTGATATTGTCAGTCACCTTCACACACTTGACTTACTGATATTGTCAGTCACCTTCACACACTTGACTTACTGATATTGTCAGTCACCTTCACACACTTAACTTACTGATATTGTCAGTCACCTTCACATACTTGACTTACTGATATTGTCAGTCACCTTCACACACTTGACTTACTGATATTGTCAGTCACCTTCACACACTTGACTTACTGATATTGTCAGTCACCTTCACACACTTGACTTACTGATATTGTCAGTCACCTTCACACACTTGACTTACTGATATTGTCAGTCACCTTCACATACTTGACTTACTGATATTGTCAGTCACCTTCACACACTTGACTTACTGATATTGTCAGTCACCTTCACACACTTGACTTACTGATATTGTCAGTCACCTTCACACACTTGACTTACTGATATTGTCAGTCACCTTCACACACTTGACTTACTGATATTGTCAGTCACCTTCACATACTTGACTTACTGATATTGTCAGTCACCTTCACACACTTGACTTACTGATATTGTCAGTCACCTTCACACACTTGACTTACTGATATTGTCAGTCACCTTCACACACTTGACTTACTGATATTGTCAGTCACCTTCACACACTTGACTTACTGATATTGTCAGTCACCTTCACTTACTTGACTTACTGATATTGTCAGTCACCTTCACACACTTGATTTACTGATATTGTCAGTCACCTTCACACACTTGACTTACTGATATTGTCAGTCACCTTCACTTACTTGACTTACTGATATTGTCAGTCACCTTCACATACTTGACTTACTGATATTGTCAGTCACCTTCACACACTTGACTTACTGATATTGTCAGTCACCTTCACTTACTTGACTTACTGATATTGTCAGTCACCTTCACATACTTGACTTACTGATATTGTCAGTCACCTTCACACACTTGACTTACTGATATTGTCAGTCACCTTCACACACTTGACTTACTGATATTGTCAGTCACCTTCACATACTTGACTTACTGATATTGTCAGTCACCTTCACATACTTGACTTACTGATATTGTCAGTCACCTTCACATACTTGACTTACTGATATTGTCAGTCACCTTCACACACTTGACTTACTGATATTGTCAGTCACCTTCACTTACTTGACTTACTGATATTGTCAGTCACCTTCACATACTTGACTTACTGATATTGTCAGTCACCTTCACACACTTGACTTACTGATATTGTCAGTCACCTTCACTTACTTGACTTACTGATATTGTCAGTCACCTTCACATACTTGACTTACTGATATTGTCAGTCACCTTCACACACTTGACTTACTGATATTGTCAGTCACCTTCACATACTTGACTTACTGATATTGTCAGTCACCTTCACACACTTGACTTACTGATATTGTCAGTCACCTTCACACACTTGACTTACTGATATTGTCAGTCACCTTCACATACTTGACTTACTGATATTGTCAGTCACCTTCACATACTTGACTTACTGATATTGTCAGTCACCTTCACACACTTGACTTACTGATATTGTCAGTCACCTTCACTTACTTGACTTACTGATATTGTCAGTCACCTTCACATACTTGACTTACTGATATTGTCAGTCACCTTCACACACTTGACTTACTGATATTGTCAGTCACCTCCACTTACTTGACTTACTGATATTGTCAGTCACCTTCACATACTTGACTTACTGATATTGTCAGTCACCTTCACACACTTGACTTACTGATATTGTCAGTCACCTTCACACACTTGACTTACTGATATTGTCAGTCACCTTCACATACTTGACTTACTGATATTGTCAGTCACCTTCACACACTTGACTTACTGATATTGTCAGTCACCTTCACTTACTTGACTTACTGATGTTGTCAGTCACCTTCACATACTTGACTTACTGATATTGTCAGTCACCTTCACACACTTGACTTACTGATATTGTCAGTCACCTTCACACACTTGACTTACTGATATTGTCAGTCACCTTCACACACTTGACTTACTGATATTGTCAGTCACCTTCACACACTTGACTTACTGATATTGTCAGTCACCTTCACACACTTGACTTACTGATATTGTCAGTCACCTTCACATACTTGACTTACTGATATTGTCAGTCACCTTCACACACTTGACTTACTGATATTGTCAGTCACCTTCACTTACTTGACTTACTGATGTTGTCAGTCACCTTCACATACTTGACTTACTGATATTGTCAGTCACCTTCACACACTTGACTTACTGATATTGTCAGTCACCTTCACACACTTGACTTACTGATATTGTCAGTCACCTTCACATACTTGACTTACTGATATTGTCAGTCACCTTCACACACTTGACTTACTGATATTGTCAGTCACCTTCACATACTTGACTTACTGATATTGTCAGTCACCTTCACACACTTGACTTACTGATATTGTCAGTCACCTTCTGTTGCAACCCTTGAATGGGTTGCAGTGTACATTATTTATATATAATACATGTATATTACCTTTTCATATAATTTTATATTGCTTATATTTGCGATAATAGATAAATCGTAAATATATGACTTTATATTATTATTTGACTTAGTTTCCTTTTGTTAGGTAGGATGTAACACATATATTATATGGTCATAGTTCAAGTCTTGATTGTCTAACTACTGTAATTATCGCTTGTGGCTCGTTACTCTGCCGGCTTCTGTTGCTGGGCATCAGCTGTCCACGGAGCTATCACGTGATCGAGGGGGGGGGGGTGTCCTCACCTCGCCTGAAGTATTCAGTCTGGTCTAGACTCGCTTGGTGGTTGAACGTATTCTAGACAAGAAGTGCCTAACTCTTCCTTATAGGCCCTTGTTTGAAGATCGTCTCTTGTCTCATTATTGTTAGTTCTGGAGACTGTTCACAGAACATTGTATAGACTTAGTGATTTTCGACGTTGTACTGAGGTTGTGTGTCGCATAGACACTCTAAACAACTCAGGTCCTGAGCTGTAGCTTCTGGCCTAACTTGTACTGGTATCTGTGTATTATCACAGTCGGGGATTTTCTTATGCTGAACTTAGATTCAGTAGTATGGGAGTTTTGTGACTTTTGTGGAGGATCTGCAGATGGTCCCTACTTAGTGTCGTTAAATTATCTCCTTGTTCCTGATTCTGTGTCGCAGTTGTTTGTTATATTGCTATTGGGCTTAGCATTCTTTTTATTGTTCAAGCAGACTGTCAAGAAGTTAGTTTATTTGAGGACTTTGTCAGTCATTTGTTTAAGTCTAGTCGAGTCGTGAGACATAGCGAACTACTTAGAGCACTTACACACATACACACAAACTTGTACATATTTGTAATATCTTATTAAATGTTAATGTACCAGACGGTACTTAAGACTTATAAATGTGATATGTGCTTTCAGCACAATAATACTGTACACGAGAGAAGTGATTAATATTATTTTGATTACTGTGATTGATTTAATTTAATATGACATACCTCTAGACGATAATTAATAAATTTATTAAATTTTAATTTATCTAGTTAGTAGCCTACCAGTTGTAATCCTGAAGCACTATTGAATCATACTGAATTCTAATGGATAATTGGACAAGGATACTGACTAATTGTTACGAAAACCCAGTAACAGGCTGGATGCTAGAAGGGCAGTCCTTTCTGGAGATCTCTAAGCTTTTAGAATCGCGTTTTTTGTAACACCTTCACACACTTGACTTACTGATATTGTCAGTCACCTTCACACACTTGACTTACTGATATTGTCAGTCACCTTCACACACTTGACTTACTGATATGACCAAAATGGTAATAAATTACTCTGACTTTATTGTATTATCTTGGTGGGTAATTTACACTGTGTGATAATTATCCTGGTGGGTAATTTACCCCCCTCTCTCTCTCCCTCCCTCTCTCCATCCCTCTCTCCCTCCCTATCTTCCTCCCTATCTCTCTCCCTATCTCCCTACGTCTCTCCCTGGAGTATACGCCCCTTATATTCCCATTATATTCTTACTTCCATCCTTCTCTTCCCTTTCCTTCCCAACCACCGCCTTCCTTCCCTCCATCCATCTTTCTCCCTCTCCCAGCCTCCCGGCCTCCCTGCCTCCCTGCCTCCCTGCCTCCCTGCCTCCCAGCCTCCCTGTCTCCCTGCCTCCCTGCCTCCCTGCCTCCCAGCCTTCCTGCCTCCCTGCCTCCCAGCCTCATTGCCTCCCTGCCTCCCTCCTCCCAGCCTGTCTGCCTCCCTGCTTCCCAGCCTCCCTGCCTCCCTGCCTCCCTGCCTCCCTGCCTCCCAGCCTCCCTGCCTCCCTGCCTCCCAGCCTCCTTGCCTCATTGCCTCCCAGCCTCCCCCTCCCAGCCTCCCTGCCTCCCAGCTTCCCTGCCTCCCTGCCTCCCAGCCTCACTGCCTCCCAGCCTCCCTGCCTCCCAGCCTTCCTGCCTGCCTCCCAGCCTGCCTGCCTCCCTACCTGCCTGCCTCCCTGCCTCCCTGCCTCCCTGCCTCCCAACCTCTCTGCCTCCCTGCCTCCCAGCCTCCTTGCCTCCCAGCCTCCC
>NC_091345.1:23434284-23471784 GCF_038502225.1 Cherax quadricarinatus
TACCTCCCCTAGTACCCCTACCCTCTACTCTCTTAATGTTGTGTGTTTGTCTTTTATTTATTTGTGTGTGTGTGTATTTGTGTGTGTGTGTGTGTGTGTGTGTGTGTGTGTGTGTGTGTGTGTGTGTGTGTGTGTGTGTGTGTGTGTGTGTGTGTGTGTGTGTGTGTGTGTGTGTGTGTGTACTCACCTATTTGTACTCACCTATTTGTGGTTGCAGGGGTCGAGTCACAGCTCCTGGCCCCGCCTCTTCGCTGATTGCTACTAGGTCCTCTCTCTCCCTGCCCCATGAGCTCTATCATACCTCGCCTTAAAACTATGTATGGTTCCTGCCTCCACCACATCACTTTCTAGGCTATTCCATGGCCTGACTACTCTATGACTGAAGAAATACTTCCTAACATCCCTTTGATTCATCTGAGTCTTCAACTTCCAATTGTGACCTCTTGTGTCTGTGTCCCATCTCTGGAACATCCCGTCTTTGTCCACCTCGTCTATTCCGCGCAGTATTTTATATGTCGTTATCATGTCTCCCCTGACCCTCCTGGCCTCCAGTGTCGTCAGGCCGATTTCCCTCAACCTTTCTTCATAGGACAATCCCCGTAGCTCTGGGACTAGTCTTGTTGCAAACCTTTGCACTTTCTCTAATTTCTTGACGTGCTTGACTAGGTGTGGATTCCAAACTGGTGCTGCATACTCCAGTATGGGCCTGACGTAGATGGTGTACAGAGTCTTAAACGAATCCTTACTGAGGTATCGGAACGCTATCCGTAGGTTTGCCAGGCGCCCGTATGCTGCAGCAGTTATCTGATTGATGTGCGCCTCAGGAGATATGCTCGGTGTTATACTCACCCCCAGATCTTTTTCCTTTAGTGAGGTTTGCAGTCTTTGGCCATCTAAACTATATTGTGTCTGCGGTCTTCTTTGCCCTTCCCCAATCTTCATGACTTTGCATTTGGCAGGGTTAAATTCTAGGAGCCAGTTGCTGGACCAGGCTTGTAGCCTGTCCAGATCTCTTTGTAGTCCTGCCTGATCCTCGTCCGATTCGATTCTTCTCATTAACTTCACATCGTCTGCAAACAAGGACACTTCTGAGTCTATCCCTTCCGTTATGTCGTTCACGTATACCAAGAACAGCACAGGTCCTAGGACTGACCCCTGTGGAACCCCGCTTGTCACAGGCGCCCACTCTGACACCTCGTCGCGTACCATGACTCGTTGTTTCCTCCCTGTCAGATATTCTCTGATCCATTGCAGTGCCTTTCCTGTTATGTGTGCCTGGTCCTCTAGCTTTTGCAGTAACCTCTTGTGAGGAACTGTGTCGAAAGCCTTCTTGCAGTCCAAAAATACGCAGTCGATCCACCCCTCTCTCTCTTGTCTTACTTCTGTCACCTTGTCATAAAACTCTAGTAGGTTTGTGACACAGGATTTTCCTTCCCTGAAACCGTGCTGGTTGTCAATTATACACTTGTTTCTTTCCAGGTGCCCCACCACTCTCCTCCTGATGATCTTCTCCATGACCTTGCATACTATACACGTTAGAGATACAGGTCTGTAGTTTAGTGCCTCATGTCTGTCTCCCTTTTTAAAAATTGGGACTACATTTGCCATTTTCCATACCTCAGGGAGTTGCCCAGTTTCAAATGATGTGTTGAAGATCTTTGTTAATGGCTCACACAATATCTCTGCTCCCTCTTTAAGGACCCATGGAGAGATGTTGTCTGGTCCCACCGCCTTTGAGGTGTCAAGTTCGCATAGCAGCTTCTTCACCTCCTCCTTGGTTATATGTACCTCATCCAGCACTTGCTGGTGTGCCCCCCTGTTCTGATTTCTTGGAGTCCTACTGGTTTCCACTGTAAATACCTCTTTAAATCTTGTGTTGAGCTCCTGACATACCTCTCGGTCGTTTCTTGTGAATTCCCCATCACCCTTCCTCAGTCTGATTACCTGGTCCTTGACTGTTGTTTTCCTCCTGATGTGGCTGTACAACAGCTTCGGGTCAGTCTTTACTTTTGATGCTATGTCATTTTCATATTGTCTCTGAGCCTCCCTTCTTATCTGTGCATATTCGTTTCTGGCTCTTCGGCTGATTTCTTTATTTTCCTGAGTTCTCTGTCTTCTGTACCTTTTCCATTCTCTATTACACCTAGTTTTTGCCTCCCTACACCTTCGGGTGAACCAAGGACTCGTTCTGTTCTTCCCATTATTTCTGTTTCCCTTGGGAACAAACCTCTCCTCTGCCTCCTTGCATTTTGTTGCTACATAGTCCATCATTTCTTGTACTGGTTTTCCTGTCAGTTCCCTCTCCCACTGAATGTCTTGAAGGAAGTTCCTCATGCCTGAGTAGTTCCCCCTTTTGTAGTTTGGTTTTTCCCAGCCTATTCCTGCTACTCTCTCCACTTGGAGCTCAACTATGTAGTCGAAGCACAGAACCACATGATCACTAGCTCCCAGGGGCCTTTCATACATGATACCCTCGATGTCCGAACTACTCATGGTGAATACAAGGTCCAACCTTGCTGGTTCATCCTCTCCTCTCTCTCTGGTAGTGTCTCTAACATGTTGATGCATGAGGTTCTCCAGTACCACATCCATCATCTTGGCTCTCCATGTTTCGGGACCCCCATGGGGCTCCAGGTTTTCCCAGTCAATCTCCTTGTGATTGAAATCACCCATAACTAGTAACTTTGCTCCCCCCATGTGTGCTCTCCTGGCCACCTCGGCTAGTGTGTTGATCATTGCTCTGTTGCTCTCATCGTATTCTTCTCTTGGCCTCCTGCAGTTCTGTGGTGGGTTGTACATTACTGCAATTATCACCTTATGTCCCTCAGACTGGATTGTTCCTACTAAGTAGTCCCTTTCGCCCATGCCATCCATTCCTTCCATTTTCTCAAAACCCCACTGGTTTTTAATGAGCAGTGCAACTCCTCCTCCCCCTCTCCTCCCTCTGTCTTTCCTGAAGATCTGATATCCGGATGGAAAGATTGAATCTGTTATTATTCTGGTGAGTTTTGTTTCTGTGAGTGCTATTATGTCTGGGGATGTCTCTTTGATTCTTTCGTGCCACTCCTCATACTTGTTTGTTATTCCATCTGCATTTGTATACCACACCTTCAACTTCTTTTCTAAGACTGTGGTCTGGGAAGTATATTGGGGTTGGGGAAGTGGGAGACCTGGTAAGGAACTATGGGTTGTTGCTGTGGGGGTGAAGTTTGTAATGTAGTGGGTGGGGGCATTGGATGTGGCATGGGTGTTTTGATTTAGAGTGTTTGGTTGCACTGGGGTTGACCTGGTTGGGAGGCTTCTATAGAAAGTTGTGAGGGAGGCTGTATTAGATCTTCTTCCTGGGTCTGGGATCTCCTGTCTGTCTTCTCCATCCCCTCTCTTTCCTCCTTTCGCCTTTGTACCATCTCTCTCAGTTTCTTCCTTTCTTCTTGTGTTCTGTCGCGGTCGAGATACACCCTCCTGTATGCCGTCATGTCCCTTAATCGTGCTTTCTCCTGCAGTATCCTGGTCCGAGTCGCTTCTGCCTTGAAGGTCACTCTCACTGGCCGGGTTCTTTTTTTTACAAACCCCCCTATTCTCCGAAAATTTTCCAGCTGGGTCATATCGTCTTCTCCTATTGCTTTCATGATGCTTTCAATTGCTTTTTTTTCCCCTTGTTTTCTTGCTTCATATGTTTCCCCTTCGACTTCCTGGAGCCCATACACAAAGACTGACCTCACCCTTTCATTCTCCCACTGCATATCCCTGTGTATCCCCTCATTTAATTTGGTTTCCTCCACTGCAGCTTTCCTTTCATCAGTTTCACTGGCTAATGTACTTGGGCTCAGTGGCCTGTCATTTTCCCTTCTCGGCTTTCCTTGGGCTCTGTTGTTGTCTGTTAGGGCCTCCACATAAAGCTTAGCTCTTTCATTTGCTACAGTCTCCTCTGATAGAGCATCTCCATGCAGTTGTGCCCCTTCTTTCCCTACAGTCCCCTTATTTGTGGCTGAGGTAGCAGTCTCTGATGTCAATCCCAAAATGTTCTTTAGTTCTTTATGCTGTTTCAGATTTTTCAGTTCCTCTTCTAAACTCTGTATCCTAGCTTCTGCTGTTTTGACATGCACCTCCCACTTCCTGCTTTCCATATCTATCCTCTCTTCCATTCTCATGCTAAGTTCTTCTAGTTTCTGTGTGTGTGTGTGTGTGTGTGTGTGTTCATTGTTCAGTGAACTGTTAGTTAATATTTCCTTTATGAACAAGATGGAGAATATAGTAGACATCACTGTAATCTGTGGTGCAACACTAACTGGTCCTGTCAACGAAGAAGCCATTGGTTGCCTGGCCATGCACTCTACCACCAGCCCTGACTCATGCATCTCAATGTTTGTCACGAACTACAAGAAGCAATTATCCCGTTCCTTAAGTCTTTCTTGAAGGAGTCTGGAGACAACAGCCATCCCACGGCAGTCACTAACTAACGCTGGTACTGACATACCAGTCACTAACAACCACTGGTACAGTCATCCCACAGTCACTAACAACCACTGGTATTGTCTCACTCCACAAAGCAAGAGTTATCTCAGTCACTCTTGCCTCTCACAACTGTTGTGACATCACAACATGGTCTTGGGTGTTCTTGAAGACACACATGATACAGGTGTTGTGTTTACAGACTATGCAAAACCTTCGATAAGTGTGACTGTTATTCCATTTACATATATTTTGTCTACAAGAGGATTAACCGGGAAGGTGGACAGACAGATATTTAACTTCCCCACAAACAGAACCCAAAAAGTAATAGTTAACAGAGTGAAATCAGAAACTACTACAGTGAAAAGTTGTCACCGAAGTCACTGTACTCGCCCTACTTCTCGTTCTCACTTATGACATAAACAACGATATGAACCACAACACTGTATCATCCTTAGCAGATAATGTTACAATGTAAGACTGTTATCTATACAAGACAGAGCCAGCCTCCCAGTCTTCCAGGGACCGCAGGCAGCCAGCCTCCCAGTCTTCCAGGGACCGCAGGCAGCCAGCCTCCCAGTCTTCCAGGGACCGCAGGCAGCCAGCCTCCCAGTCTTCCAGGGACCGCAGGCAGCCAGCCTCCCAGTCTTCCAGGGACCGCAGGCAGCCAGCCTCCCAGTCTTCCAGGGACCGCAGGCAGCCAGCCTCCCAGTCTTCCAGGGACCGCAGACAGCCAGCCTCCCAGTCTTCCAGGGACCGCAGACAGCCAGCCTCCCAGTCTTCCAGGGACCGCATACAGCCAGCCTCCCAGTCTTCCAGGGACCGCAGACAGTCAGCCTCCCAGTCTTCCAGGGACCGCAGACAGCCAGCCTCCCAGTCTTCCAGGGACCGCAGACAGCCAGGCTCCCAGTCTTCCAGGGACCGCAGACAGCCAGACTCCCAGTCTTCCAGGGACTGCAGACAGCCAGCCTCCCAGTCTTCCAGGGACCGCAGACAGCCAGCCTCTCAGTCTTCCAGGGACCGCAGACAGCCAGGCTCTCAGCCTTCCAGGGACTGCAGACAGCCAGGCTCCCAGTCTTCCAGGGACCGCAGACAGCCAGGCTCCCAGTCTTCCAGTGACTGCAGACAGCCAGGCTCCCAGTCTTCCAGGGGCCGCAGACAGCCAGACTCCCAGTCTTCCAGGGACCGCAGACTGCCAGCCTCCCAGTCTTCCAGGGACCGCATACAGCCAGGCTCCCAGTCTTCCAGGGACCTGTATCGGTGGCCCGGTGGCCTGGTGGCTAAAGCTCCCGCTTCACACACGGAGGGCCCGGGTTCGATTCCCGGCGGGTGGAAACATTTCGACACGTTTCCTTACACCTGTTGTCCTGTTCACCTAGCAGCAAATAGGTACCTGGGTGTTAGTCGACTGGTGTGGGTCGCATCCTGGGGGACAAGATTAAGGACCCCAATGGAAATAAGTTAGACAGTCCTTGATGACGCACTGACTTTCTTGGGTTATCCTGGGTGGCTAACCCTCCGGGGTTAAAAATCCGAACGAAATCTTATCTTATCTTATCTTACCGCAGACAGCCAGGCTCCCAGTCTTCCAGGGACTGCAGACAGCCAGGCTCCCAGTCTTCCAGGGACCGCAGACAGCCAGACTCCCAGTCTTCCAGGGACCGCAGACAGACAGGCTCCCAGTCTTCCAGGGACCGCATACAGCCAGGCTCCAAGTCTTCCAGGGACCGCAGACAGCCAGGCTCCCAGTCTTCCAGGGATCGCAGACAGCCAGGCTCCCAGTCTTCCAGGGACCGCAGACAGCCAGGCTCCCAGTCTTCCAGGGACCGCATACAGCCAGGCTCCCAGTCTTCCAGGGACCGCAGACAGCCAGGCTCCCAGTCTTCCAGGGACTGCAGACAGCCAGGCTCCCAGTCTTCCAGGGGCCGCAGACAGCCAGACTCCCAGTCTTCCAGGGACCGCAGACAGACAGGCTCCCAGTCTTCCAGGGACCGCATACAGCCAGGCTCCAAGTCTTCCAGGGACCGCAGACAGCCAGGCTCCCAGTCTTCCAGAGACCGCAGACAGTCAGCCTCCCAGTCTTCCAGGGACCGCAGACAGCCAGCCTCCCAGTCTTCCAGGGACCGCAGACAGCCAGCCTCCTAGTCTTCCAGGGACCGCAGACAGCCAGGCTCCCAGTCTTCCAGGGACTGCAGACAGCCAGCCTCCTAGTCTTCCAGGGACCGCAGACAGCCAGCCTCCCAGTCTTTCAGGGACCGCAGACAGCCAGGCTCCCAGTCTTCCAGGGACCGCAGACAGCCAGCCTCCCAGTCTTCCAATGACCGCATACAGCCAGGCTCCCAGTCTTCCAGGGACCGCAGACAGCCAGGCTCCCAGTCTTCCAGAGACCGCAGACAGCCAGGCTCTTAGTCTTCCAGGGACCGCAGACAGCCAGCCTCCTAGTCTTCCAGGGATTACAGACAGCCAGGCTCCTAGTCTTCCAGGGACCGCAGACAGCCAGGCTCCCAGTCTTCCAGGGACTGCAAACAGCCAGCCTCCTTGTCTTCCAGGGACCGCATACAGCCAGGCTCCCAGTCTTCCAGAGACCGCAGACAGCCAGGCTCCCAGTCTTCCAGGGACCGCAGACAGCCAGCCTCCTAGTCTTCTAGGGACCGCAGACAGCCAGGCTTCCAGTCTTCCAGAGACCGCAGACAGCCAGGCTCCCAGTCTTCCAGGGACCGCAGACAGCCTGCCTCCTAGTCTTCTAGGGACCGCAGAAAGTCAGGCTCCAGTCTTCCAGGGACCGCAGACAGCCAGGCTCCCAGTCTTCCAGAGACCGCAGACAGCCAGGCTCCCAGTCTTCCAGGGACCGCAGACAGCCAGCCTCCTAGTCTTCTAGGAACCGCAGACAGCTAGGCTCCCAGTCTTCCAGGGACTGCAGACAGCCAGCCTCCCAGTCTTCCAGAGACCGCAGACAGCCAGGCTCCCAGTCTTCCAGGGACCGCAGACAGCCAGGCTCCCAGTCTTCCAGAGACCGCAGACAGCCAGGCTCCCAGTCTTCCAGGGACTGCAGACAGCCAGCCTCCCAGTCTTCCAGGGACCGCAGTCAGCCAGTGTCCCAGTCTTCCATGGACCGCAGACAGCCAGGCTCCCAGTCTTCCAGAGACCGCAGACAGCCAGGCTCCCAGTCTTCCAGGGACTGCAGACAGCCAGGCTCCCAGTCTTCCAGGGACCGCAGACAGCCAGTCTCCCAGTCTTCCATGGACCGCAGACAGCCAGACTCCCAGTCTTCCAGAGACCACAGACAGCCAGGCTCCCAGTCTTCCAGAGACCACAGACAGCCAGGCTCCCAGTCTTCCAGAGACCACAGACAGCCAGGCTCCCAGTCTTCCAGAGACCACAGACAGCCAGGCTCCCAGTCTTCCAGAGACCGCAGACAGCCAGACTCCCAGTCTTCCAGGGACCGCAGACAGCCAGCCTCCTAGTCTTCCAGGGACCGCAGACAGCCAGCCTCCCAGTCTTCCAGGGACCGCAGAGAGCCAGCCTCCCAGTCTTCCAGGGACCGCAGACAGCCAGCCTCGTAGTCTTCCAGGGACCGCAGACAGCCAGCCTCCTAGTCTTCCAGGGACCGCAGACAGCCAGACTCCCAGTCTTCCAGGGACCGCAGACAGCCAGCCTCCCAGTCTTCCAGGGACCGCAGACAGCCAGCCTCCTAGTCTTCCAGGGACCGCAGACAGCCAGACTCCCAGTCTTCCAGGGACCGCAGACAGCCAGCCTCCTAGTCTTCCAGGGACCGCAGACAGCCAGCCTCCTAGTCTTCCAGGGACCGCAGACAGCCAGCCTCCTAGTCTTCCAGGGACCGCAGACAGCCAGCCTCCTAGTCTTCCAGGGACCGCAGACAGCCAGCCTCCTAGTCTTCCAGGGACCGCAGAGAGCCAGCCTCCTAGTCTTCCAGGGACCGCAGACAGCCAGCCTCCCAGTCTTCCAGGGACCGCAGACAGCCAGTCTCCTAGTCTTCTAGGGACCGCAGACAGCCAGCCTCCTAGTCTTCTAGGGACCGCAGACAGCCAGCCTCCCAGTCTTCCAGGGACCGCAGACAGCCAGCCTCCTAGTCTACTAGGGACCGCAGACAGCCAGCCTCCTAGTCTTCCAGGGACCGCAGACTAAAATATGTTCTTCATTAAGGACAAATTTCAGTTAATACGTTACATAAAGGTTGAGGTGATAAGAACAAGACCAGAGTACAAGACAAACTTAAATTACTCAATAGAATGTAAGTCTGATGTGAGAGACCTGGGAGTGATAATGTCAGAGGATCTCACCTTCAAGGAGCACAGTAATGTTATTTTTGCAACTGCAAGAAAAAATGATTGGATAGGTAACTAGAACCTTCAAAACAAGGGATGCTAAGGTAATCTTGACACTCTTCAGGTCACTAGTTCTCTCTAGGCTGGAGCACTGCTGTGTACTAACGGTCTCCTTCAAAGCTGGAAAAACTGCAGAACTGGAAAATATACAGAGTATATTCACATCTCGTATAAATTCAGTCAAACACCTAAATTTTTCTGAATGAAATCCCTGGTACTGTATTCCTCAGAATGTAGGCGAGAAAGATTCATTGTAATCTTCACCTTGAGATACTGGATGGATTGATACCAAACTTGCACACTGAAATTACTACTTATGAACAAAAGAAGCTTGATAGACGGCGCAGGATATATCCAGTGAATAGACTGAGAGAGAACTTCATAAGTGTTAAGGGACCAAGACTCTTCAACACCTTCCTTTTATGCATAATGGCAATACTAACAGATCCCTGACTATCTTCAAGAAAGAACTTTACATGTTCTTCAGATTAGTTCCTGATCAGCCAGGCTGTGGTGCATACACTGGGCTGCAGGGGGCACGTACCAACAGGTTGATTGATCAGGCTGGCAACCAGGAGGCCTGGTCAGGGACCGGGCATCGGGGGCGGTGACCTCAGGACCTTGATCCTGGTCCTTTTAGTAGAGTCAGAATCTATCAGACCCTGCAGACGCTTCACCACCACCAAGACTGAATGACAGATCACCTCATCTTTTGTATATACTTCTACTGTCTTCCAATTTTGCCCTTGAATTTGTATTGATAAAGCCCAGATGTTGCACATGTGTCTAATTTTCTGACATCTGTCCAGACTAGAGAGAGATTACGTATATATTCTGGCTGTTATAAAACACAGTTGTATTATTCTCCTCTCAGTACCCAGGGAGATATGTTGACTGGTCCCTCCGCTACTTTTATTACATCCAGTTCATGTAGTGGTGATATTCCACTTCTTTTGCTGTGGTGATGCTCTACATTACCTGAGATCCCTTTGTAGTCCTACCTGATCCTCTGCTTGTATTCTCCTCATTAACTTCACGTCGTCTACAAACAGGGACACTTCTGAGTCTATCACTTCCGTCATGTCATTCACATATACCAAAAACAGCACCGGTCCTAAGACTGACCCCTGTGGAACCCCGCTCGACACATGCGCCCACTCTGACACCTCGTCACGTACCATCACTCGTTGTTTCCTTCCTGTCTGGTATTCCCTGATCCCTGGCAGTGCCTTCCCTGGTATTCCTGTCTTCTCTTCCAGCTTTTGTACCAGTCTGTTGTGTGGTAATGTGAGGAAAGTCTTCTTACAGTCCAAGAAGATGCAGTCTATCCCATCTCTCTCTCTCTCTCTCTCTCTCTCTCTCTCTCTCTCTCTCTCTCTCTCTCTCTCTCTCTCTCTCTCTCTCTCTCTCTCTCTCTCTCTCTCTCTTCCACCTGCCTTCATCTATCACTAGCTCCATCTATCTATTCCTCCCTCCCTAACCATCAACATACAAACTCACACTACCCTTCTATCTCCCTCTCTTTCCTTCCCTCCCTCCCTCCTTCCTTCTGTCCTTCCCTCCCTCCTTCCCTCCCACCTTCCCTCCCTCCCTCCCTCCCACCTTCCCTCCCACCTTCCTTCCCTCCCTCCCTCCCACCTTCCCTCACTCTTCACAGCTTCTGGGCGCGACACATGTCGTTTTTAAACCATAAATTTTGTGAATATGTGTGTGTGTGTGTGTGTGTGTGTGGTGTGTGTGTGTGTGTGTGGTGTGTGTGTGTGTGTGGTGTGTGTGTGTGTGGTGTGTGTGTGTATATATGTGTGTGTGTGTGTGTGTGTGTGTGTGTGTGTGTGTGTGTGTGTGAGTTTGTGTGTGTGTGTGTGTATGTGTTTATGTATGTATGTATGTATGTGTGTGTGTGTGTATGTGTGTGTGTATGTATGTATGTGTGTGTGTGTGTGTGTGTACTCACCTAGTTGTACTCACCTAGTTGAGGTTGCGGGGGTCGAGTCCGAGCTCCTGGCCCCGCCTCTTCACTGATCGCTACTAGGTCACTCTCCCCGAGCCGTGAGCTTTATCATACCTCTGCTTAAAGCTATGTATGGATCCTGCCTCCACTACATCGCTTCCCAAACTATTCCACTTACTGACTACTCTGTGGCTGAAGAAATACTTCCTAACATCGTGTGTGTGTGTGTGTGTGTGTGTGTGTGTGTGTGTGTGTGTGTGTGTGTGTGTGTGTGTGTGTGAGTGTGTGAGTGTCTACCCTTGTGTGTGTGTGCTTGTGTGTGAGGGAGGGAGGGTTAGGGGGGTTAGGTTGTGTGGTTGAAAGATCCGTCGTGTAGGCACAAATTTAGTCTCATTTATCTTTCCCAATTATCTACTCTCTCCACTTATTGCCCTTTCTGGATTTACGTATTAATTGTTGCTGGTTATTATCGTTTTCCTTGTTCACATTGAGAGAGGACTTCCTAGCTTCCTCAGTATTCTTACTGCTAATAACTACCGGTAGTAACACTGCCTGTGTGCGTGTGTGTGTGTGAGAGAGAGTCTTGTGCGGTGTAATGACTGGCCGCAACTTCTTGTGACCTGACACAACCCTCCTGGGACCTGACCCTAGCACCGTCTTACAATGTTGCCCTTAAAAGCTCGTCCCACCTACCTTCTCACACTCGTCAACACTATATTCTCTATGTCTATGCTATTTATATTCTAATTCTGGTAATAGCTTGCAGGAGTGAGTGACCAGTATCAAACAGTATGCAAGGCCAGCCAGGGCCGTCAACATGCAAACCACAAATAGGCGAATAAACTTGCGGTGACAGTTGCCAGCTGCTGATGACGAAGTCGTCGTACGTAGGCCTTAAATCCCTATTTTGGAGATCCTTCACCCGTGATGATTATAACCATATATTCTCATACATCCCGCTTCCTCACGCGATTTCACTCTTCACTGATGATAGTATACACTTCACATTATATACACTTCACTTTATATGTATAATGGCACACAACTTGTCGTGACGTCACTTCTTCAGGCCTACCACTGACAATGGCAACAGCGCCTAAGACCCCCCAACGGTTTGCGCTTTGAAATATTATGATTTCAGCTTTCCTCTCACTTTCTTTAACTAATAACTTTAATTATCACTCGTAGTATTGTTCACTGACGTTCCACTACCACTGATTACTGCTAACTGTTATTACACGCCATACAACGCTAAGGATCTCGGAGCCTTGTTACCCACGTCTTCACCCCACGGACCCACGCTAGTGTGTGGTGGTTGCATGTGGTGTGGTGTGGTGCATGGGGTTGTAAGTGTCGTCCTGTGAGCACAAACATATATATTGGAAGAAACTTGCTCTAATTAGTGTCAATAATAGTCATTATTTCTCCTTGTTTCGAAAGTTCTCATTATCCTCCCCATAATTCTTCTGACTCACTTGATGTTTTCCCGTGTTCTTCATAAGCTAACTTCTCTTACATTATTGCACTCAGGTCCCTCGCATTCTTTTCTCCGTTCCATTTAGTGATTCTTCTGCACCTTTCACATAGTTCTCTTTTGAGTTCTCCATTCCTTCAACAGCTAAGCAGCTGGAAGTCACTATTGCAATTTAACCCCAGCAAATGCAAGGTAATGAAAATTGGTGAAGTGTAAAGAAGACTGGAAAAAGAGTACAGGCTCGAGGGGCAGAAGTTGCAAACCTCACACTAGGAGAAGGACCTCGAGGTGAACATAGCATCGAATATATCAACAGAGGCACACGTCAACTGAATAACAGCTTCAGTAAACACCTACATGGCTAAGCTAAAATTATCTTTCCTGTAACTCAACAAAGCGTCATTCACGACCCTATACATTGCATATGGCCGGCCCATCTTAAAGTACGCAGCGCCAGTATGGAACCCACACCTGAGGAAGCAGGTTAAGTAACTGGAGAAAGTGCAGAAGTACGTAGCAAGGCTTGTTACTGAGTCAAGAAGTGTGTGTGTGTGTGTGCGCGCGTGTGTGTGTGTGTGTGTGTGTGTGTGTGTGTGTGTGTGTGTGTGTGTGTGCTAATAAGACTCAGGTGAGATGACTACAATAATTGATATAAAGGGACACTGTGAGGTCTTGGATTACTCTGTGGTCCCAATCCTATTTGAACGGACTACTCTGTGGTCCTATCCGGTTCGTCAGGACTACTCTCGTCTTATCCAGTTCGTCAGGACCTCTCTGTGGTCTTATCTGGTTCATCAGGATCTAGACCATTGTGTGAAATTTTGAGTGAGATGAGTACAATAATAAACGATATAAAAGAGTAACTGTCTGGTAAAGTACTCATCTTGGTGGGTGACAGTTCCAGACCATTGCAGCCTCCACCAGGGGTCTCACCTCCCTTGTCTGCTGTCTAATTACCCACCAGGGCTGTGAGAGAGTGTGTTAATCTAATTATCACGCTCTCCTGTTGACATGTATTATTCATGTATGGCAGGTACATCACCTCGAAGTCGTGGGCGACCCTTACGTGTGTTTTGGGTTTGGGCCCTCGAATGGTTAGCCCTCTTTACCTAACGTCAACCCAAGGCACTGCAGTGGTAATTAGGTGGATGCTGGGTAAAATAGTGGCTGACTTGCTCAGTGTAACAGGAGCCGTCGATGTTACAGCATCGAGGAGAAGCTGATATCGTTGGCTTAATTGAAGATATGATGTTGGATGCCTTCTCTTCTGTCGTCTGCTTGGCACCTGGATCCTCGCCTGATGACTATCACTTGTCCACAAGTTCGACTTGTGAACTAAATTTGTGGATAATTTCCACAAGTAGGAAGAAAGTTGTGCCCATGTCATTAGTACATAAATGAGTGACACGGAGACACATTTCTCCTGTGGTATTTATTAATTCGCTAATATGTTCTAATATTCTTCGTTATTCATGGTATAAAGAGTTTCTGGCACTCGTGCCAGTTCTTCCATGAGACTGTCAGAACACAACTTGGGAATCACACTGACACACGAATATGGCCACGAATATTTCTGCGTTCAAACACAGTGCGATGCGACCTGATAGCACCCGGTCACTTCGTCACATCTTCCTTGGTTGAATTCAAACTGCAATCCTGTTGCAGCCTCTGCTGGCATAGTGTCTACAGGTGTTAGGTGCCGGCTCTGGCGACACAGTACAATCAAGAAGTGTGGATTCTTTGAGCCTGAGGTGCGGGGTAAGAGGACTAATGTCACTAGTCTTATTGTCAGGTGTGAAGCATATTATCTCGATTTTTCCCGATGTTGGGAAGTAGCAACATCCTCAGACAAACATATGAATATAATATGTTGCAGATTCTCCTGAAACGAAGGAAGAGGTGTTGTGATCATTGCAATCTAAATACTGATTAGTAAGAAACATGTTAAGATTAATGGGTATTTCTGAAATGCTTGAGCTACGTATGCAGGAAATACAAGCTGCCTTGTTCCATTAATGGACGGATAGGGCATTCTTGACCCCTTGTTGACCTTCCTCTAGCTGTGAGAAAGAGAGAGGGGGGGGGTTCAACTCCCTCGACAGGGGTCATCGCCCCTTCCCTCTCTGTTGGAGCAAATTTCTACATATCTGCACCTAACATCAACACAACACCTGCTACACTAACAGCCTCATAGGGATCACCTGTGATAATTACCAACTCTTAATTACTCAGTCTTGCTCTTCCGTGTTGAGTATTACCTCATAATTGAAGCCAGTTATTAATAAAGGCTGAGTCAGTAGAATTCAATTAGAGTCAGTAGAATTTAATTTGCATCAGCACAATTCAGTTTCAATTCCAGTTTGGCTCAATAAAACCCACATTGTGATCTACACATTCCAAAATCAGCCGAGATGTTCACTGTCTCCTCACAGCTGTGATGTTCACTGTCTCCTCACAGCTGTGATGTTCACTGTCTCCTCACAGCTGTGATGTTCACTGTCTCCTCACAACTGTGATGTTCACTGTCTCCTCACAGCTGTGATGTTCACTGTCTCCTCACAGCTGTGATGTTCACTGTCTCCTCACAGCTGAGATGTTCACTGTCTCATCAATGTTTTGTGTCGGATCACAAATGTGTGTTCCTCGTCTGGTTTATTTTTAATAATTTTATATTTACCCATTGACTAATATTATAACCCCTCCTATAACTTCTTAACAATGTGTACACATAACGTGTATACAGGTGGCATGTACACATGAAACGTGTGTACAGGGGGTGTGTATGTACATGTTATCAGCTAAACCAAACTCTCCCTGGAGACTGAGGGAGATAGCAAGGGAGGGAGGGAGGGAGGGAGGGTATCACTATTGTTGTCAACACCCTCCCTCCCTCCCTGGACGTTCATTTAACAGTTTTCCTGAAGTCTGTCAGCCTGCAGGCTGACAGACTTACTCCACAGCACAACACAACCTGGTGTTACTCCACAGCACAACACAACCTGGTGTTACTCCCCAGCACAGCACAACACAACCTGGTGTTACTCCACACCACAACACAACCTGGTGTTACTCCACAGCACAACACAACCTGGTGTTACTCCACAGCACAACACAACACAACCTGGTGTTACTCCCCAGCACAACACAACCTGGTGTTACTCCCCAGCACACCACAACACAACCTGGTGTTACTCCACAGCACAACACAACTTGGTGTTATTCCACAGCACAACACAACCTGGTGTTACTCCACAGCACAACACAACCTGGTGTTACTCCCCAGCACACCACAACACAACCTGGTGTTACTCCACAGCACAACACAACCTGGTGTTACTCCACAGCACAACACAACTTGGTGTTACTCCACAGCACAACACAACCTGGTGTTACTCCACAGCACAACACAACCTGGTGTTGCTCCCCAGCACAACACAACCTGGTGTTACTCCACAGCACAACACAACCTGGTGTTACTCCCCAGCACAGCACAACACAACCTGGTGTTACTCCACACCACAACACAACCTGGTGTTACTCCCCAGCACAACACAACCTGGTGTTACTCCACAGCACAACACAACCTGGTGTTACTCCACAGCACAACACAACCTTGTGTTACTCCACAGCACAACACAACCTGGTGTTACTCCACAGCACAACACAACCTTGTGTTACTCCACAGCACAACACAACCTTGTGTTACTCCACAGCACAGCACAACCTTGTGTTACTCCACAGCACAACACAACCTGGTGTTACTCCACAGCACAACACAACCTGGTGTTACTCCCCAGCACAACACAACCTGGTGTTACTCCACAGCACAGCACAACACAACCTGGTGTTACTCCACAGCACAGCACAACACAACCTGGTGTTACTCCACAGCACAACACAACCTTGTGTTACTCCACAGCACAACACAACCTGGTGTTACTCCACAGCACAACACAACCTGGTGTTACTCCACAGCACAACACAACCTTGTGTTACTCCACAGCACAACACAACCTGGTGTTACTCCACAGCACAACACAACCTTGTGTTACTCCACAGCACAACACAACCTGGTGTTACTCCACAGCACAACACAACCTTGTGTTACTCCACAGCACAACACAACCTTGTGTTACTCCACAGCACAACACAACCTGGTGTTACTCCACAGCACAACACAACCTTGTGTTACTCCACAGCACAACACAACCTGGTGTTACTCCACAGCACAACACAACCTGGTGTTACTCCACAGCACAACACAACCTGGTGTTACTCCCCAGCACAGCACAACACAACCTGGTGTTACTCCACAGCACAACACAACCTGGTGTTACTCCACAGCACAACACAACCTTGTGTTACTCCACAGCACAACACAACCTGGTGTTACTCCCCAGCACAACACAACCTGGTGTTACTCCCCAGCACAGCACAACACAACCTGGTGTTACTCCCCAGCACAACACAACCTGGTGTTACTCCCCAGCACAGCACAACACAACCTGGTGTTACTCCCCAGCACAGCACAACACAACCTGGTGTTACTCCACAGCACAACACAACCTGGTGTTACTCCCCAGCACAGCACAACACAACCTGGTGTTACTCCACAGCACAACACAACCTGGTGTTACTCCACAGCACAACACAACCTGGTGTTACTCCACAGCACAACACAACCTGGTGTTACTCCACAGCACAACACAACCTTGTGTTACTCCACAGCACAACACAACCTGGTGTTACTCCACAGCACAACACAACCTTGTGTTACTCCACAGCACAACACAACCTGGTGTTACTCCACAGCACAACACAACCTGGTGTTACTCCACAGCACAACACAACCTTGTGTTACTCCACAGCACAACACAACCTTGTGTTACTCCCCAGCACAACACAACACAACCTGGTGTTACTCCCCAGCACAGCACAACACAACTTGGTGTTACTCCACAGCACAACACAACCTGGTGTTACTCCCCAGCACAGCACAACACAACCTGGTGTTACTCCACAGCACAAAACAACCTGGTGTTACTCCCCAGCACAACACAACCTGGTGTTACTCCACAGCACAACACAACCTGGTGTTACTCCACAGCACAACACAACCTGGTGTTACTCCACAGCACAACACAACCTGGTGTTACTCCACAGCACAACACAACCTGGTGTTACTCCCCAGCACAGCACAACACAACCTGGTGTTACTCCACAGCACAACACAACCTGGTGTTACTCCCCTGCACAACACAACCTGGTGTTACTCCACAGCACAACACAACCTGGTGTTACTCCCCAGCACAGCACAACACAACCTGGTGTTACTCCCCAGCACAACACAACCTGGTGTTACTCCACAGCACAACACAACCTGGTGTTACTCCACAGCACAACACAACCTGGTGTTACTCCACAGCACAACACAACCTGGTGTTACTCCACAGCACAACACAACCTGGTGTTACTCCCCAGCACAGCACAACACAACCTGGTGTTACTCCACAGCACAACACAACCTGGTGTTACTCCCCAGCACAACACAACCTGGTGTTACTCCACAGCACAACACAACCTGGTGTTACTCCACAGCACAACACAACCTGGTGTTACTCCACAGCACAACACAACCTGGTGTTACTCCACAGCACAACACAACCTGGTGTTACTCCCCAGCACAGCACAACACAACCTGGTGTTACTCCACAGCACAACACAACCTGGTGTTATTCCCCAGCACAGCACAACACAACTTGCTAATAACCTCTGAGTAATGTTGTCATGTTTTAGAAGCACAATTAATATCTCCAGAGCATGGGGTTGTAAGTGTCGTCCTGTGAGACACAAACATATATATTGGGAGAAACTTGCTCTAACTAGTGTCAACAATAGTCATTATTTCTCCTTGTTTCGAAAGTTCTCATTATCCTCCCCATAATTCTTCTGACTCACTTGATGTTTTCCCGTGTTCTTCATAAGCTAACTTCTCTTACATTATTGCACTCAGGTCCCTCACATTCTTTTCTCCGTTCCATTTAGTGATTCTTCTGCACCTTTCACATAGTTCTCTTTTGAGTTCTCCATTCCTTCAACAGCTAAGCAGCTGGAAGTCACTATTGCAATTTAACCCCAGCAAATGCAAGGTAATGAAAATTGGTGAAGTGTAAAGAAGACTGGAAAAAGAGTACAGGCTCGAGGGGCAGAAGTTGCAAACCTCACACTAGGAGAAGGACCTCGAGGTGAACATAGCATCGAATATATCAACAGAGGCACACGTCAACTGAATAACAGCTTCAGTAAACACCTACATGGCTAAGCTAAAATTATCTTTCCTGTAACTCAACAAAGCGTCATTCACGACCCTATACATTGCATATGGCCGGCCCATCTTAAAGTACGCAGCGCCAGTATGGAACCCACACCTGAGGAAGCAGGTTAAGTAACTGGAGAAAGTGCAGAAGTACGTAGCAAGGCTTGTTACTGAGTCAAGAAGTGTAAACTACAAGGAGAGGCTAATGGAATTAAATCTGACGACAATGAAGGAGAAGAGAACCAGTGGAGATATGATGATAACATACAAAATATTCAGCGGAATTGGTAAGGTAGAAAGAGAAAGACTGTTTGTGAGGAGAGAAACAGGAACTGGGGGACATAACTGGAAGTTAAAGGCACAGACGAGTTACATGACTGTCAGGAAGTATTTCTTCAGTCTCTGGTTAGTGGGGGAAGTGGAATGATCTCTGTGAAAAAGTGCTAGAGACAGACTCCATACATAGTTTTAAGAGCAAGACGACAAGTACAGTGAGGCTGGGAGGGAGTGAATCTGGCAAGTGGAAAATTCAGAGGCGGGACCAGGAGCTAACACTCGACCCCTGCACCCACATATAGCTCAGCACACACACACACACACACACACACACTCACACACACACACACACACACACACACACACACACACACACACACACACACACACACACACACACAGGCAGGTATAACCAGGAAGGCACTGCAATGGATCAGGGAATACCTGTCGGGAAGACATGGTACCTGACTAGGTGTCAGAGTGGGCGCCTGTGACGAGCGGGGTTCCACAGGGGTCAGTCATAGGAGAGGTGCTGTTTCTGGTATATATGAATGACATGATGAAAGGAATAGACTCGGAAGTGTCGCTGTTTGCAGATGATGTGAAGTTAATGAGAAGAATTCAATCGGACGAAGACCAGTCAAAACTACAAAGGGATCTGGACAGGCTGCAAGCCTGGTCCAGAAACTGTCTCCTGGAGTTCAACCCCACCAAGTGCAAAGTCATGAAGACTGGGGAAGGGCAAAGAAGACCGCAGACGGAGAACAATCTAGGGGGCCAGAGACTTTAAACCTCAGTCAAGGAAAAGGATCTTGGAGTGAGTATAACGCCGGACACATCTCCTGAGGCGTACATCAACCAAATAACTGCTGCAGCATACGGGTGCCTAGCAAACCTAAGAACAGCATTCCGACATCTCAATAAGGAATCGTTCAGGATCCCGTACACTGTGTACGGTAGGCTTATATTGGAGTATGCAGCACCAGCTTGGAACCCACACCTAGCCAAGCATGAAAGGAAATTAAAGAAAGTGCAAACGTTAGCAACAAGACTAGTCCCAGAGCTAAGGGGTATGTCCTACGAGGAGAGGTTAAGGGAAATCGACCTGACGACACTGGAGGATGTGAGAGATAGGGGGATATAATAACGACATATAAAATACTGAGAGGAATCGTCAGTGTGGAGAGAGACAAGATGTTCCAGAGATGGGACACAGCAAAAAGGGGTCACAGTTGTAAGTTGAAGACTCAGATGAATCACTGGGATGTTAGGAAGTATTTCTTCAGTCAGAGTTGTCAGGAAGTGGAACAGTCTGGGAAATGATGTAGTGGACGCAGGATCCATACATAGCTTTAACAAGAGGTGTGACAAAACTCATGGAGCAGGAAGTTTGACCTAGTAGCGACCAGTGAAGAGGCGAGACCAGGAGCTATGAATCGACCTCTGCAACCACAACTAGGTGAGTACACACACACACACAGACACACACACACGTGTACACACACACAAACACGTGTACACACACATGTACACATACACGTGTAGACACAAGCGTAATAAAGGAGGAATGTGTGGTGAGTGAGAGACACTCTAGCTATGTGAGGAATGTAAATGTTGGAACATTGGTAAGAAGGGCAGGGGGCAGGGGGCAGGGGGCAGGGGGCAGGGGGCAGGGGGCAGGGGGCAGGGGGCAGGGGGCAGGGGGCAGGGGGCAGGGGGCAGGGGACAGGGGACAGGGGGCAGGGGGCAGGGGGCAGGGGACAGGGGGCAGGGGACAGGGGACAGGGGGCAGGGGGCAGGGGGCAGGGGGCAGGGGGCAGGGGGCAGGGGACAGGGGGCAGGGGGCAGGGGGCAGGGGGCAGGGGGCAGGGGACAGCAGGGGGCAGGGGGCACAGGGGGCAGGGGGCAGGGGGCAGGGGGCAGGGGACAGGGAGCAGGGGGCAGGGGGCAGGGGGCAGGGGGCAGGGGACAGGGGACAGGGGGGGGGCAGGGGGCAGGGGGCAGGGGGCAGGGGGCAGGGGGCAGGGGGCAGGGGGCAGGGGACAGGGGGCAGGGGGCAGGGGGCAGGGGGCAGGGGGCAGGGGCAGGGGGCAGGGGGCAGGGGACAGGGAGCAGGGGGCAGGGGGCAGGGGGCAGGGGGCAGGGGGCAGGGGGCAGGGGACAGGGGGCAGGGGGCAGGGGGCAGGGGACAGGGGGCAGGGGGCAGGGGGCAGGGGGCAGGGGGCAGGGGACAGGGGGCAGGGGGCAGGGGGCAGGGGGCAGGGGGCAGGGGCAGGGGGCAGGGGGCAGGGGACAGGGAGCAGGGGGCAGGGGGCAGGGGGCAGGGGGCAGGGGGGCAGGGGGCAGGGGACAGGGGGCAGGGGGCAGGGGGCAGGGGGCAGGGGCAGGGGGCAGGGGGCAGGGGGCAGGGGGCAGGGGACAGGGGGCAGGGGGCAGGGGGCAGGGGGCAGGGGGCAGGGGGCAGGGGGCAGGGGGCAGGGGGCAGGGGGCAGGGGGCAGGGGGCAGGGGACAGGGGGCAGGGGGCAGGGGGCAGGGGGCAGGGGGCAGGGGGCAGGGGGCAGGGGGCAGGGGGCAGGGGGCAGGGGGCAGGGGGCAGGGGACAGGGGGCTGGGGGCTGGGGGCAGGGGGCAGGGAGAGGTGAGGCAAAGTGTCCGTGGCAGGGGGTCGAGGGTAAACGCAAAGGCTAGAGGAGCAGGAGGAAGGGGGCAGGTCACCTCGCTACTGACACAGGTCACCTCGCTACTGACACAGGTCACCTCGCTACTGACACAGGTTACCTCGCTACTGACACTGGTCACCTCGCTACTGACACAGGTCACCTCGCTACTGACACTGGTCACCTCGCTACTGACACTGGTCACCTCGCTACTGACACAGGTCACCTCGCTACTGACACAGGTCACCTCGCTACTGACACAGGTCACCTCGCTACTGACACAGGTCACCTCGCTACTGACACAGGTCACCTCGCTACTGACACTGGTCACCTCGCTACTGACACTGGTCACCTCGCTACTGACACAGGTCACCTCGCGACTGACACAGGTCACCTCGCTACTGACACAGGTCACCTCGCTACTGACACAGGTCACCTCGCTACTGACACAGGTCACCTCGCTACTGACACAGGTCACCTCGCTACTGACACAGGTCACCTCGCTACTGACACAGGTCACCTCGCTACTGACACAGGTCACCTCGCTACTGACACAGGTCACCTCGCTACTGACACAGGTCACCTCGCTACTGACACAGGTCACTTCGCTACTGACGCAGGTCACATCGCTACTGACACTGGTCACATCGCTACTGACACAGGTCACCTCGCTACTGGCACAGGTCACCTCGCTACTGACACAGGTCACCTCGCTACTGACACAGGTCACCTCGCTACTGACACAGGTCACCTCGCTACTGGCACAGGTCACCTCGCTACTGACACCTGCTAGTAGACACCTCCTAGTAGACACCTGCTAGTAGACACCTGCCAGTAGACACCTGCTAGTAGACACCTACCAGTAGACACCTGCTAGTAGACACCTGCTAGTAGACACCTGCTAGTAGACACCTGCTAGTAGACACCTCCTAGTAGACACCTGCTAGTAGACACCTGCCAGTAGACACCTGCCAGTAGACACCTGCTAGTAGACACCTGCCAGTAGACACCTGCTAGTAGACACCTGCTAGTAGACACCTGCCAGTAGACACCTGCTAGCAGACACCTGCTAGTAGACACCTGCTAGTAGACACCTGCTAGTAGACACCTGCTTGTAGACACCTGCTAGTAGACACCTGCTAGTAGACACCTCCTAGTAGACACCTCCTAGTAGACACCTGCTAGTATACACCTGCTAGTAGACACCTCCTAGTAGACACCTGCTAGTAGACACCTGCTAGTAGACACCTGCCAGTAGACACCTGCTAGTAGACACCTGCCAGTAGACACCTGCTAGTATACACCTGCTAGCAGACACCTCCTAGTAGACACCTCCTAGTAGACACCTGCTAGTAGACACCTGCTAGTAGACACCTGCCAGTAGACACCTGCTAGTAGACACCTGCCAGTAGTCACCTGCTAGTAGACACCTGCTAGTAGACACCTGCTTGTAGACACCTGCTAGTAGACACCTGCCAGTAGACACCTGCTTGTAGACACCTGCCAGTAGACACCTCCTAGTAGACACCTGCTAGTAGACACCTGCTAGTAGACACCTGCTAGTAGACACCTGCTAGTAGACACCTCCTAGTAGACACCTCCTAGTAGACACCTCCTAGTGTAGACTCCTGCTAGTATACACCTGCTAGTAGACACCTGCTAAGATCCTTCAGTGTATATAAGTTGTGGTAAATTAATCTTGTTATTGATAATAAAAGTTCTCTCTCTCTCTCTCTCTCTCTCTCTCTCTCTCTCTCTCTCTCTCTCTCTCTCTCTCTCTCTCTCTCTCTCTCTCTCTCTCTCACTCTCTCACTCTCTCTCTTCCGTGAGATACCTTATCATGTTGGTATCTAATAACTAGACAGGGAGTGAGAGAGAGAGAGAAACAAGGAGAGGGCAGTGAAGGGAGAGTGAGAGAGAGAGTTAGGGAGGGAGGGATGGAAGGGAAGGAAGGATGGAGGGAGGGAGGGAGGGAGGGACGGACGGAGGGAGGGAGGGATGGAACGTCAGCTGTGAGGGTCGGGGTTGGTTTTGGAAGGACCACTTCTGGAGGTGTTATTGACAGCTGTGTTGGTGGTGGTAGTGATGGTAGTGGTGGTAGTGGTAGTAGTGGTGGTAGTGGTGGTAGTGGTGGTAGTGGTGGTAGTGGTGGTAGTGGTGGTAGTGGCGGTAGTGGTGGTAGTGGTGGTAGTGGTGGTAGTGGTGGTAGTGGTGGTAGTGGTGGTAGTGGCGGTAGTGGTGGTAGTGGTGGTAGTGGTGGTAGTGGTGGTAGTGGTGGTAGTGATGGTAGTGGTGGTAGTGGTGGTAGTGGTGGTAGTGGTGGTAGTAGTGATGGTAGTGGTGGTAGTGGTAGTAGTGGTGGTAGTGGTGGTAGTGGTGGTAGTGGTGGTAGTGGTGGTAGTGGTGGTAGTGGTGGTAGTGGTGGTAGTGGTGGTAGTGGTGGTAGTGATGATAGTGGCGGTAGTGGCGGTAGTGGTGGTAGTGGTGGTGGTAGCGGTGGTAGTGGTGGTAGTGGTGATTGTGGTGGTACTGATGGTAGTGGTGGTAGTGGTGGTAGTGGTGGTAGTGGTGGTAGTGGTGGTAGTGATGGTAGTGATGGTAGTGGTGGTAGTGGTGGTAGTGGTGGTAGTGGTGGTAGTGGTGGTAGTGGTGGTAGTGGTGGTAGTGGTGGTAGTGGTGGCAGTAGTGATGGTAGTGGTGGTAGTGGTAGTGGTGGTGGTAGTGGTGGTAGTAATGATAGTGGCGGTAGTGGCGGTAGTGGCGGTAGTGGTGGTAGTGGTGGTGGTAGCGGTGGTAGTGGTGGTAGTGGTGATGGTGGTGGTACTGATGGTAGTGGTGGTAGTGGTGGTAGTGGTGGTGGTAGTGGTGGTAGTGGTGATGGTAGTGGTGGTAGTGGTAGTAGTGGTGGTAGTGGTGGTAGTAGTGATGGTAGTGGTGGTAGTGGTAGTAGTGGTGGTAGTGGTGGTAGTGATGGTAGTGGCGGTAGTGGCGGTAGTAGTGGTGGTGGTAGTGGTGGTAGTGGTGGTAGTGGTGGTAGTGGTGATGGTGGTGGTACTGATGGTAGTGGTGGTAGTGGTGGTAGTGGTGGTAGTGGTGGTGGTAGTGGTGGTAGTGGTGGTAGTGGTGATGGTGGTGGTAGTGGTGGTAGAGGTGGTAGTGGTGGTAGTGGTGGTGGTAGTGGTGGTAGTGGTGATAGTGGTGATGGTGGTGGTAGTGGTGGTAGGGGTGGTAGTGGTGGTGGTAGTGGTGGTAGTGGTGATTGTGGTGATGGTGGTGGTAGTGGTGGTAGTAGTGGTAGTGGTGGTAGTGGTGGTAGTGATGGCAGTGGTGGTAGTGGTGGTAGTGATGGTAGTGGTGGTGATAGTGGTGGTAGTGGTAGTAGTGGTGGTAGTGATGGTAGTGGTGATGGTAGTGGTGGTAGTGGTAGTAGTGGTGGTAGTGGTGGTAGTAGTGATGGTAGTGGTGGTAGTGGTAGTAGTGGTGGTAGTGGTGGTAGTGATGGTAATGGCGGTAGTGGCGGTAGTGGTGGTAGTGGTGGTGGTAGTGGTGGTAGTGGTGGTAGTAGTGGTAGTGGTGATGGTGGTGGTACTGATGGTAGTGGTGGTAGTGGTGGTAGTGGTGGTAGTGGTGGTGGTAGTGGTGGTAGTGGTGGTAGTGGTGGTAGTGGTGGTAGTGGTGGTGGTAGTGGTGGTAGTGGTGGTAGTGGTGATAGTGGTGATGGTGGTGGTAGTGGTGGTAGGGGTGGTGGTAGTGGTGGTAGTGGTGATTGTGGTGATGGTGATGGTAGTGGTGGTAGTAGTGGTAGTGGTGGTAGTGGTGGTAGTGATGGCAGTGGTGGTAGTGGTGGTAGTGATGGTAGTGGTGGTGATAGTGGTGGTAGTGGTGGTAGAAATAAGAGACACAAGTTCTCACTGTCTCTTTGTTACATGTACCTCACTGTACACATCCTCACTGTACACATCCTCACTGTACACATCCTCACTGTACACATCCTCACTGTACACATCCTCACTGTACACATCGTCACTGTACACATCGTCACTGTACACGTCCTCACTGTACACCCCCTCACTGTACACATCGTCACTGTACACATCCTCACTGTACACATTCTCACTGTACACATCCTCACTGTACACGTCCTCACTGTACACGTCCTCACTGTACACATCCTCACTGTACACATCGTCACTGTACACCCCCTCACTGTATACATCCAGCGTACATGTACATACCTGATTACTAGTTAGTGAAGGATATGTAAGTATTTACTCTCTGCTGCCTTTGTTCCGTTCCTACCTTGATTATCCTGCTACAACCAGGTGTACAGGCCACAGCCAGGTGTGCAGGCCACAACCAGGTGTGCAGGCCACAACCAGGTGTGCAGGCCACAACCAGGTGTGCAGGCCACAACCAGGTGTGCAGGCCACAACCAGGTGTGCAGGTCATAACCAGGTGTGCAGGCCATAACCAGGTGTGCAGGTCATAACCAGGTGTGCAGGCCACAACCAGGTGTGCAGGCCACAACCAGGTGTGAAGGCCACAACCAGGTGTGCAGGCCACAACCAGGTGTGAAGGCCACAACCAGGTGTGCAGGCCACTACCAGGTGTGAAGGCCACAACCAGGTGTGAAGGCCACAACCATTTGTGCAAACCACTAGACTACACTTGTGTTTGTTATAGTTATTAACACTCTTGTAGTAACTAGCAATGTTAATAACACTGGTATACTAACTAACAATGTTAATAACCCTGGTGTAGTAACTAACAATGTTAATAACACTGGTATACTAACTAACAATGTTAATAACCCTGGTGTAGTAACTAACAATGTTAATAACCCTGGTGTAGTAACTAACAATGTTAATAACCCTGGTGTAGTAACTAACAATGTTAATAACACTGGTATAGTAACTAACAATGTTAATAACACTGGTATAGTAACTAACAATGTTAATAACATTGGTATAGTAACTAACAATGTTAATAACATTGGTATAGTAACTAACAATGTTAATAACATTGGTATAGTAACTAACAATGTTAATAACACTGGTATAGTAACTAACAATGTTAATAACATTGGTATAGTATCTAACAATGTTAATAACATTGGTATAGTAACTAACAATGTTAATAACACTGGTATAGTAACTAACAATGTTAATAACATTGGTATAGTAACTAACAATGTTAATAACACTGGTATAGTAACTAACAATGTTAATAACATTGGTATAGTAACTAACAATGTTAATAACACTGGTATAGTAACTAACAATGTTAATAACATTGGTATAGTAACTAACAATGTTAATAACACTGGTATAGTAACTAACAATGTTAATAACACTGGTATAGTAACTAACAATGTTAATAACACTGGTATAGTAACTAACAATGTTAATAACACTGGTATAGTAACTAACAATGTTAATAACACTGGTATAGTAACTAACAATGTTAATAACACTGGTATAGTAACTAACAATGTTAATAACACTGGTATAGTAACTAACAATGTTAATAACACTGGTATAGTAACTAACAATGTTAATAACACTGGTATAGTAACTAACAATGTTAATAACACTGGTATAGTAACTAACAATGTTAATAACACTGGTATAGTAACTAACAATGTTAATAACACTGGTATAGTAACTAACAATGTTAATAACACTGGTATAGTAACTAACAATGTTAATAACACTGGTATAGTAACTAACAATGTTAATAACACTGGTATAGTAACTAACAATGTTAATAACACTGGTATAGTAACTAACAATGCTAATAACACTGGTATAGTAACTAACAATGTTAATAACACTGGTATAGTAACTAACAATGTTAATAACACTGGTATAGTAACTAACAATGCTAATAACACTGGTATAGTAACTAACAATGTTAATAACACTGGTATAGTAACTAACAATGTTAATAACACTGGTATAGTAACTAACAATGTTAATAACACTGGTATAGTAACTAACAATGTTAATAACACTGGTATAGTAACTAACAATGTTAATAACACTGGTATAGTAACTAACAATGTTAATAACACTGGTATAGTAACTAACAATGCTAATAACACTGGTATAGTAACTAACAATGTTAATAACACTGGTATAGTAACTAACAATGTTAATAACACTGGTATAGTAACTAACAATGCTAATAACACTGGTATAGTAACTAACAATGTTAATAACACTGGTATAGTAACTAACAATGTTAATAACACTGGTATAGTAACTAACAATGTTAATAACACTGGTATAGTAACTAACAATGTTAATAACACTGGTATAGTAACTAACAATGTTAATAACACTGGTATAGTAACTAACAATGTTAATAACACTGGTATAGTAACTAACAATGTTAATAACACTGGTATAGTAACTAACAATGTTAATAACACTGGTATAGTAACTAACAATGTTAATAACACTGGTATAGTAACTAACAATGTTAATAACACTGGTATAGTAACTAACAATGTTAATAACACTGGTGTTATAGATAATGTTATAAATTAACTTGCCAACATTTAAATTTCACTAAGAGACTTCATTATAACTTTGCTGGTTGAGTGCTAGCTCCTGGTCACTATTAACTTAGTTGGACTGAGCAGACTTGCCACACTAAACTTAACTAATTAAGTTCCGCCTTACTTATACTTTCTTAAGTTTAAACTAATGAACCGAGTAATTCTGATGTAATTAAACTTGACATTCAAGAAATTAAAAACTTTTATGGAACCCAGTGAAGCTTTGGTCCACCTGGAACCCAGTGAAGCTTTGGTCCACCTGGAACCCCATCCTCAGTGTTTGTGAATGATAATGCTACTGGATCCTCTCTCACTCACAGTTGGTTGATCCTCTTCATGGTTACATACTACTGGATCCTCTCTCTCATACAGGCTGGGGTTACCAAGAGTGTTACTGAGAGGACAGAAGGAAGGTTGTTGAGGTAGTCTGGACGTCCAGAGAGGATGGAGCAGAATATTATGGGAAGGAGGCTGTTTAAATCCTGGGTAGAGGGAGAAGGAGGAGGAGGAGTGATCATCCTAGGACATATTGGAGGGAGTAAAGGAAGTTTTGAATGCTAGGTGCTTGAACATCCTGCAGGGTTATGAGAGAGTGTCAGACAGGAGTAAGTAGAGACAAGTGTTTTTTATGATGCTGGTGTTTGAGCAAGGTAACATGAAGAGATTCAGGGTAACCGGTTAGCCGGTTCCTGAAGGATGAGTGAGGATGTTACAGTCCTGGAGGTGGGAAGTACAGTGCCTACATTCTGAAGCATGAGTGAGGATGTTACAGTTCTGGAGGTGGGAAGTACAGTGCCTACATTCTGAAGGATGAGTGAGGATGTTACAGTCCTGGAGGTAGGAAGTACAGTACCTGTACTCTGAAGGATGAGTGAGGATGTTACAGTCCTGGAGGTAGGAAGTACAGTACCTGTACTCTGAAGGATGAGTGAGGATGTTACAGTCCTGGAGGTAGGAAGTACAGTACCTGTACTCTGAAGGATGAGTGAGGATGTTACAGTTCTGGAGGTGGGAAGTACAGTACCTGTACTCTGAAGGATGGGTGAGGATGTTACAGTCCTGGAGGTGAGAAGTACAGTACCTGTACTCTGAAGGATGAGCAAGAGTACAGTTGAGAGGGTCATCTAAGGTGTAGTGTCAAGACACTTGTAGCAAGACAGTGGTTGAAGGAATGATGGTGACAGTGTTGTCCTCACTGGGTCACACTCTCTCGCTCACACACCAACAATGTCTTTAAAAAAATACAGAAATAAATATGTATTTTTCTCCCTTCCCTCCTTGTTCTTGCCCTCTTTCCTTCCCCCCTCTCCCCTCTCCCCTCTCCCCTCCCCCTCACCCCTCTCCCCTCTCCCCTCTCCCCCTCTCCCCTCTCCCCCCACCTGCCACGCGCCCCTCACCCTAAAACTATTTCATTTTCAATCTTCAATCCATAATGTTTGAGCAATTCTTCTCTCATCCCTCTCCTCCCTTCCCTCCCTCCCCTCCCCTCCCCTCCCCTCCCCTCCCTCCCTTCTCCCCTCCCTCCCTCCTCCCCTCCCTCCCTCCATGCGGGGCTATAGATGACAAGTGAAGCATAAACAGCGTCAAGAGTGAAGAGGAAGGCAGCTCAGGTTGGACCTGCCACCAAGAGGATTGTCTGCCATCCTGATGCTCCCTAATACTGCCTTTGTCTTATTCTTATCTTCCTTATTACCCTCCACTCCTTATTGTGCTTCACACACATAGTAGTATCTACATTATATATATATGTATGTGTGTGTGTGTGTGTGTGTGTGTGTGTGTGTGTGTGTGTGTGTGTGTAATACAGGAAGGTAGCACCTCTAGAACTGTCCTGGGGATCCTTATCCTCAGAGAAAAAAATAGACTTCAGGGACAACTCGAGATTCCTCCTGGAGTGTTTGAATATTTTCTTCTACCAACCCTTATATTCTATATTCTAAGTGGACTTTATTTAAAGACAAAATACATTAACAAAAATACAATAGGAAGTAGAACAACATGAATAACATCTCAGAGACTATATTTCACATGGGACTCGTGCCCCAGAATGCTGCAGGCATTTTCCCTCTGGCTCGCAACACTAAGTCTCTGAAAGAGGACGCTGACCTCTCTGTGATCCTTGGTTTCTGTGATGAGTTTTTCACCCAGGTCTGTGAGGAACTTTAGAGCACACTTGCCCCAAGCTCCCTACTGGGTTGAACTTATAGCAAGGAGGAAGGTGTACACATTTACGGATCTTCTGGGTCTCCCTGTAAGTGGCGACTTCAACTTCAGAGTATGGCAAGTAGGTGTCTGCCACTGTGGCAGCACAAATGTAATCCAAGGCAATCTGCTTACCATCCTTCCAGGGTAGCATAGTGACTCCATCCTGACGCTTTAGATTTCCGTCAGACATCAGTATTTGGGTTCCCGTTGAGCTGGGCAACGGGATGTGACGAGACTTCTCTTAATAATGTCGTTGACCTCCTCATGTCTAGCATAGTTTCCTTCTGATGTATGACACACGAGACCATGAAGTCCGAATTGATCAGTTGACGCCCTGCCGCAAATACACCTATGTTCGATAAGTATGGGGGCGGCTAGGCGAAGAGCAACACCAATCCGAATGGCCTGTGGGTCGAGTCGAGTGCCCAGGGAGGAATTGGGAACAGCTAGAAGGAAATCTCCTGAGTGTGGTGCCTTCACCGCTAGGAGACGAGCTTTGTCCTTTTCTGAAGCGTTGATGAGCACTGTGTTGGCATTTATTTTCTTTATCGGTTTGTTCCAATGGGACTGTTTGTGCTCTTTGGGAGGAGCTGGTCTGCTTGAAGGGTCTACAAGTGTCCCACCGCATGGCTGCTTCAGTGAACCTGGGGTCGTGACCTCCTGCCGCAACTCTCAAGCGTTCGGCTAATCCACTGGAAACCATACATGAGGACAGAAATGCAGGTAAAGCTGCCTGCGTTGCCTTGAGCACCATTATACCTCCCAGTGGCACTGGGGGAGTTACTTTGATCCCATTGTTGATCTTCCAGTGACAGATTCAGTGACTTCTTAAAGATATATCTAAGGAGTGACTCACATTCCCTGAGTGTTGGGTTGTCGAAACAGGGTGGAGATGGTTGGTGGGTGGGTGGAGAGGGTTGGTGGGTGGGTGGAGAGGGTGGGTGGGTGGGTGGGTGGGTGGATTGATGGACTAGGGGACAACTGAAGAAGAAAGACAACTTAGAGAGAGAGAGAGAGAGAGAGAGAGAGAGAGAGAGAGAGAGAGAGAGAGAGAGAGAGAGAGATTTTATGTTTACTCTTGTTGTTGTTGTTGTTGTTGATGTTTTCCAGTTGGCTGACTGTTCCTTGATCCTTATCTGGTCCCTGTCTCCCCTGTATCTCCCCTTACCCTCCCCTGCCTCTCCCCTGCTCCTCCCCTGCCACTCGTTCCTACCCCTTGTTGAGTGCACGATGTGTTGAAGAGTACTCATTGTCTTCTAGACACTGTCTTCTGTGTGTTAGTTGTGTGTTAGTTATATGTTAGTTGAGTGTTAGTTGTATGTTAGTTGTGTGTTAGATGTGTGTTATTTGTGTGCTAGTTGTATGTTAGCTGAGTGTTAGTTGTGTGTTAGTTGAGTGTTAGTTGTGTGTTTGCTGTGTGTTAGCTATGTGTTAGTTATGTGTTAGTTGTGTGTTAGTTGTGTTAGTTGTGTGTTAGTTGTGTTAGTTGGGTTAGTTGTGTTAGCTGTGTGTTAGTTATGTGTAAGCTGTGTTAGTGGTGTGCTTGTGATGTTTGTAAGATGTGTTAGTGGTGTGCTTGTGATGTGTATCAGCTGGGATGTGTGAACAAGGTCGTGGAAGATGAAGGTTTGATCATCACAGTGTTGGTCTGGGACTACATGACACACTGGACCTGACATACACTGTGTCTGGGACTACATGACACACTGGACCTGACATACACTGTGTCTGGGACTACATGACACTCTGGACATGACATACACTGTGTCTGGGACTACATGACACGCTGGACCTGACATACACTGTGTCTGGGACTACATGACACACTGGACCTGACATACACTGTGTCTGGGACTACATGACACACTGGACCTGACATACACTGTGTCTGGGACTACATGACACACTGGACCTGACATACACTGTGTCTGGGACTACATGACACACTGGACCTGACATACACTGTGTCTGGGACTACATGACACGCTGGACCTGACATACACTGTGTCTGGGAATACATGACACACTGGACCTGACATACACTGTATCTGGGACTACATGACACGCTGGACCTGACATACACTGTGTCTGGGACTACATCACACACTGGACCTGACATACACTGTGTCTGGGACTACATGACACGCTGGACCTGACATACACTGTGTCTGGGACTACATGACACGCTGGACCTGACATACACTGTGTCTGGGACTACATGACACACTGGACCTGACATACACTGTGTCTGGGACTACATGACACACTGGACCTGACATACACTGTGTCTGGGACTACATGACACACTGGACCTGACATACACTGTGTCTGGGACTACATGACACACTGGACCTGACATACACTGTGTCTGGGACTACATGACACACTGGACCTGACATACACTGTGTCTGGGACTACATCACACCTGACATACACAGTGTCTGGGACTACATGACACACTGGACCTGACATACACTGTGTCTGGGACTACATCACACACTGGACCTGACATACACTGTGTCTGGGACTACATGACACACTGGACCTGACATACACTGTGTCTGGGACTACATGACACACTGGACCTGACATACACTGTGTCTGGGACTACATCACACACTGGACCTGACATACACTGTGTCTGGGACTACATGACACACTGGACCTGACATACACTGTGTCTGGGACTACATGACACACTGGACCTGACATACACTGTGTCTGGGACTACATGACACACTGGACCTGACATACACTGTGTCTGGGACTACATGACACACTGGACCTGACATACACTGTGTCTGGGACTACATGACACACTGGACCTGACATACACTGTGTCTGGGACTACATGGCACAATGGACCTGACATACACTGTGTCTTGGAATACATGACACACTGGACCTGACATAAACTGTGTCTGGGACTACATGACACACTGGACCTGACATACACTGTGTCTGGGACTACATGACACACTGGACCTGACATACACTGTGTCTGGGACTACATGACACACTGGACCTGATATAAACTGTGTCTGGGACTACATGACACACTGGACCTGACATACACTGTGTCTGGGACTACATGACACACTGGACCTGACATACACTGTGCCTGGGACTACATGGCACACTGGACCTTACATACATTGTGTCTGGGACTACATGGCACCCTGGACCTGACATACACTGTGTCTGGGACTACATGACACACTGGACCTGACATACACTGTGTCTGGGACTATATCACACACTGGATCTGACATACACTGTGTCTGGGACTACATGACACACTGGACCTGACATACACTGTGTCTGGGACTACATGACACACTGGACCTGACATACACTGTGTCTGGGACTACATGGCACACTGGACCTGACATACACACTACATGGGGACCTGACATACACTGTGTCTGGGACTACATGACACACTGGACCTGACATACACTGTGTCTGGGACTACATGACACACTGGACCTGACATACACTGTGTCTGGGACTACATGACACACTGGACCTGACATACACTGTGTCTGGGACTACATGACACACTGGACCTGACATACACTGTGTCTGGGACTACATGACACACTGGACCTGACATACACTATGTCTGGGACTACATGACACACTGGACCTGACATACACTGTGTCTGGGACTACATGACACACTGGACCTGACATACACTATGTCTGGGACTACATGACACACTGGACCTGACATACACTGTGTCTGGGACTACATGACACACTGGACCTGACATACACTGTGTCTGGGACTACATGACACACTGGACCTGACATACACTGTGTCTGGGACTACATGACACACTGGACCTGACATACACTGTGTCTGGGACTACATGACACACTGGACCTGACATACACTGTGTCTGGGACTACATGACACACTGGACCTGACATACACTGTGTCTGGGACTACATGACACGCTGGACCTGACATACACTGTGTCTGGGACTACATGACACACTGGACCTGACATACACTGTGTCTGGGACTACATGACACACTGGACCTGACATACACTGTGTCTGGGACTACATGACACACTGGACCTGACATACACTGTGTCTGGGACTACATGACACACTGGACCTGACATACACTGTGTCTGGGACACACTGGACCTGACATACACTGTGTCTGGGACTACATGACACACTGGACCTGACATACACTGTGTCTGGGACTACATGACACACTGGACCTGACATACACTGTGTCTGGGACTACATGACACACTGGACCTGACATACACTGTGTCTGGGACTACATGACACGCTGGACCTGACATACACAGTGTCTGGGACTACATGACACACTGGACCTGACATACACTGTGTCTGGGACTACATCACACACTGGACCTGACATACACTGTGTCTGGGACTACATGACACACTGGACCTGACATACACTGTGTCTGGGACTACATGACACACTGGACCTGACATACACTGTGTCTGGGACTACATGACACACTGGACCTGACATACACTGTGTCTGGGACTACATGGCACACTGGACCTGACATACACTATGTCTGGGACTACATGACACACTGGACCTGACATACACTGTGTCTGGGACTACATGACACACTGGACCTGACATACACTGTGTCTGGGACTACATGACACACTGGACCTGACATACACTACACTGTGTCTGGGACTACATGGCACACACTGGACCTGACATACACTCTGTCTGGGACTACATGACACACTGGACCTGACATACACTCTGTCTGGGACTACATGACACACTGGACCTGACATACACTGTGTCTGGGACTACATGACACATTGGACCTGACTGTGTCTGGGACTACATGACACACTGGACCTGACATACACTGTGTCTGGGACTAGTGACTGGACCTGACATACACTGTGTCTGGGACACATGACACACTGGACCTGTGTCGGGGACTACATGACACACTGGACCTGACATACACTGTGTCTGGGACTACATGACACACTGGACCTGACATACACTGTGTCTGGGACTACATGACACACTGGACCTGACATACACTGTGTCTGGGACTACATGACACACTGGACCTGACATACACTGTGTCTGGGACTACATGACACACTGGACCTGACATACACTGTGTCTGGGACTACATGACACACTGGACCTGACATACACTGTGTCTGGGACTACATGACACACTGGACCTGACATACACTGTGTCTGGGACTACATGACACACTGGACCTGACATACACTGTGTCTGGGACTACATGACACACTGGACCTGACATACACTGTGTCTGGGACTACATGACACACTGGACCTGACATACACTATGTCTGGGACTACATGACACACTGGACCTGACATACACTGTGTCTGGGACTACATGACACACTGGACCTGACATACACTGTGTCTGGGACTACATGACACACTGGACCTGACATACACTGTGTCTGGGACTACATGACACACTGGACCTGACATACACTATGTCTGGGACTACATGACACACTGGACCTGACATACACTGTGTCTGGGACTACATGACACACTGGACCTGACATACACTGTGTCTGGGACTACATGACACACTGGACCTGACATACACTATGTCTGGGACTACATGACACACTGGACCTGACATACACTGTGTCTGGGACTACATGACACACTGGACCTGACATACACTGTGTCTGGGACTACATGACACACTGGACCTGACATACACTATGTCTGGGACTACATGACACACTGGACCTGACATACACTGTGTCTGGGACTACATGACACACTGGACCTGACATACACTGTGTCTGGGACTACATGACACACTGGACCTGACATACACTATGTCTGGGACTACATGACACACTGGACCTGACATACACTGTGTCTGGGACTACATGACACACTGGACCTGACATACACTGTGTCTGGGACTACATGACACACTGGACCTGACATACACTATGTCTGGGACTACATGACACACTGGACCTGACATACACTGTGTCTGGGACTACATGACACACTGGACCTGACATACACTGTGTCTTGGACTACATGATACACTGGACCTGACATACACTGTGTCTGGGACTACATGACACACTGGACCTGACATACACTATGTCTGGGACTACATGACACACTGGACCTGACATACACTGTGTCTGGGACTACATGACACACTGAACCTGACATACACTGTGTCTTGGACTACATGACACACTGGACCTGACATACACTGTGTCTGGGACAACATGACACACTGGACCTGACATACACTGTGTCTGGGACTACATGACACACTGGACCTGACATACACTATGTCTGGGACTACATGACACACTGGACCTGACATACACTATGTTTGGGACTACATGACACACTGGACCTGACATACACTGTGTCTTGGACTACATGACACACTGGACCTGACATACACTATGTCTGGGACTACATGACACACTGGACCTGACATACACTATGTCTGGGACTACATGACACACTGGACCTGACATACACTGTGTCTGGGACTACATGACACACTGGACCTGACATACACTGTGTCTTGGACTACATGACACACTGGACCTGACATACACTGTGTCTGGGACTACATGACACACTGGACCTGACATACACTGTGTCTGGGACTACATGACACATTGGACCTGACACACACTATGTCTGGGACTACATGACACACTGGACCTGACATACACTATGTCTGGGACTACATGACACACTGGACCTGACATACACTGTGTCTTGGACTACATGACACACTGGACCTGACATACACTATGTCTGGGACTACATGACACACTGGACCTGACATACACTATGTCTGGGACTACATGACACACTGGACCTGACATACACTGTGTCTGGGACTACATGACACACTGGACCTGACATACACTATGTCTGGGACTACATGACACACTGGACCTGACATACACTATGTCTGGGACTACATGACACACTGGACCTGACATACACTGTGTCTGGGACTACATGACACACTGGACCTGACATACACTGTGTCTTGGACTACATGACACACTGGACCTGACATACACTATGTCTGGGACTACATGACACACTGGACCTGACATACACTGTGTCTGGGACTACGTGACACACTGGACCTGACATACACTATGTCTGGGACTGCATGACACAGTTGACCTGACATACACTGTGTCTGGGACTACATGACACAC